>NW_027365437.1:0-114208 GCF_046119375.1 Phyllobates terribilis
AAGCTACTGACTGAATGAAAGGAGCTGGCATCTCACTCTCTTTGAATCTTCTTTATCATGCTAGGATTAGCAGGAAAAAGCAAAAAATTTCAGAATTGCACCTTGCAATGCGGAGAAATTACTGTTTGTGCATTTACAATATTCATTGATTTTTGCCATTGAAAAACATCATGTTATTCATATACCAGAAATGTTTGAAGCTACTGACTGAATGAAAGGAGCTGGCATCTCACTCTCTTTGAATCTTCTTTATCATGCTTGGATTAGCAGGAAAAAGCAAAAAATTTCAGAATTGCACCTTGCAATGTGGAGATATTACTGTTTGTGCATTTACAATATTCATTGATTTTTGCCATTGAAAAACATGTTTTTCATATACCAGAAATGTTTGAAGCTACTGACTGAATGAAAGGAGCTGGCATCTCACTCTCTTTGAATCTTCTTTATCATGCTAGGATTAGCAGGAAAAAGCAAAAAATTTCAGAATTGCACCTTGCAATGTGGAGATATTACTGTTTGTGCATTTACAATATTCATTGATTTTTGCCATTGAAAAACATGTTTTTCATATACCAGAAATGTTTGAAGCTACTGACTGAATGAAAGGAGCTGGCATCTCACTCTCTTTGAATCTTCTTTATCATGCTAGGATTAACAGGAAAAAGCAAAAATTTCAGAATTGCACCTTGCAATGTGGAGATATTACTGTTTGTGCATTTACAATATTCATTGATTTTTGCCATTGAAAAACGTCCAGAAATGTTTGAAGCTACTGCTGAATGAAAGGAGCTGGCATCTCACTCTCTTTGAATCTTCTTTATCATGCTAGGATTAGCAGGAAAAAGCAAAAAATTTCAGAATTGCACCTTGCAATGTGGAGATATTGCTGTTTGTGCATTTACAATATTCATTGATTTTTGCCATTGAAAAACATGTTTTTCATATACAAGAAATGTTTGAAGCTATTGACTGAATGAAAGGAGCTGGCATCTCACTCTCTTTGAATCTTCTTTATCATGCTAGGATTAGCAGGAAAAAGCAAAAAATTTCAGAATTGCACCTTGCAATGTGGAGATATTACTGTTTGTGCATTTACAATATTCATTGATTTTTGCCATTGAAAAACGTCCAGAAATGTTTGAAGCTACTGACTGAATGAAAGGAGCTGGCATCTCACTCTCTTTGAATCTTCTTTATCATGCTAGGATTAGCAGGAAAAAGCAAAAAATTTCAGAATTGCACCTTGCAATGTGGAGATATTACTGTTTGTGCATTTACAATATTCATTGATTTTTGCCATTGAAAAACATGTTTTTCATATACCAGAAATGTTTGAAGCTACTGACTGAATGAAAGGAGCTGGCATCTCACTGTCTTTGAATCTTCTTTATCATGCTAGGATTAACAGGAAAAAGCAAAAAATTTCAGAATTGCACCTTGCAATGTGGAGATATTACTGTTTGTGCATTTACAATATTCATTGATTTTGCCATTGAAAAACGTCCAGAAATGTTTGAAGCTACTGACTGAATGAAAGGAGCTGGCATCTCACTCTCTTTAAATCTTCTTTATCATGCTAGGATTAGCAGGAAAAAGCAAAAAAATTTCAGAATTGCACCTTGCAATGTGGAGATATTACTGTTTGTGCATTTACAATATTCATTGATTTTTGCCATTGAAAAACATGTTTTTCATATACCAGAAATGTTTGAAGCTACTGACTGAATGAAAGGAGCTGGCATCTCACTCTCTTTGAATCTTCTTTATCATGCTAGGATAAGCAGGAAAAAGCAAAAAATTTCAGAATTGCACCTTGCAATGTGGAGATATTACTGTTTGTGCATTTACAATATTCATTGATTTTTGCCATTGAAAAACATGTTTTTCATATACCAGAAATGTTTGAAGCTACTGACTTGAATGAAAGGAGCTGGCATCTCACTCTCGTTGAATCTTCTTTATCATGCTAGGATTAACAGGAAAAAGCAAAAAATTTCAGAATTGCACCTTGCAATGTGGAGATATTACTGTTTGTGCATTTACAATATTCATTGATTTTTGCCATTGAAAAACGTCCAGAAATGTTTGAAGCTACTGACTGAATGAAAGGAGCTGGTATCTCACTCTCTTTGAATCTTCTTTATCATGCTAGGATTAGCAGGAAAAAGCAAAAAATTTCAGAATTGCACCTTGCAATGTGGAGATATTACTGTTTGTGCATTTACAATATTCATTGATTTTTGCCATTGAAAAACATGTTTTTCATATACAAGAAATGTTTGAAGCTACTGACTGAATGAAAGGAGCTGGCATCTCACTCTCTTTGAATCTTCTTTATCATGCTAGGATTAGCAGGAAAAAGCAAAAAATTTCAGAATTGCACCTTGCAATGTGGAGATATTACTGTTTGTGCATTTACAATATTCATTGATTTTTGCCATTGAAAAACCTGTTTTATTCCCAGAAATGTTTGAAGCTACTGACTGAATGAAAGGAGCTGGCATCTCACTCTCTTTGAATCTTCTTTATCATGCTTGGATTAGCAGGAAAAAGCAAAAAATTTCAGAATTGCACCTTGCAATGTGGAGATATTACTGTTTGTGCATTTACAATATTCATTGATTTTTGCCATTGAAAAACATGTTTTTCATATACCAGAAATGTTTGAAGCTACTGACTGAATGAAAGGAGCTGGCATCTCACTCTCTTTGAATCTTCTTTATCATGCTAGGATTAGCAGGAAAAAGCAAAAAATTTCAGAATTGCACCTTGCAATGTGGAGATATTACTGTTTGTGCATTTACAATATTCATTGATTTTTGCCATTGAAAAACATGTTTTTCATATACCAGAAATGTTTGAAGCTACTGACTGAATGAAAGGAGCTGGCATCTCACTCTCTTTGAATCTTCTTTATCATGCTAGGATTAACAGGAAAAAGCAAAAAATTTCAGAATTGCACCTTGCAATGTGGAGATATTACTGTTTGTGCATTTACAATATTCATTGATTTTTGCCATTGAAAAACGTCCAGAAATGTTTGAAGCTACTGCTGAATGAAAGGAGCTGGCATCTCACTCTCTTTGAATCTTCTTTATCATGCTAGGATTAGCAGGAAAAAGCAAAAAATTTCAGAATTGCACCTTGCAATGTGGAGATATTGCTGTTTGTGCATTTACAATATTCATTGATTTTTGCCATTGAAAAACATGTTTTTCATATACAAGAAATGTTTGAAGCTATTGACTGAATGAAAGGAGCTGGCATCTCACTCTCTTTGAATCTTCTTTATCATGCTAGGATTAGCAGGAAAAAGCAAAAAATTTCAGAATTGCACCTTGCAATGTGGAGATATTACTGTTTGTGCATTTACAATATTCATTGATTTTTGCCATTGAAAAACGTCCAGAAATGTTTGAAGCTACTGACTGAATGAAAGGAGCTGGCATCTCACTCTCTTTGAATCTTCTTTATCATGCTAGGATTAGCAGGAAAAAGCAAAAAATTTCAGAATTGCACCTTGCAATGTGGAGATATTACTGTTTGTGCATTTACAATATTCATTGATTTTTGCCATTGAAAAACATGTTTTTCATATACCAGAAATGTTTGAAGCTACTGACTGAATGAAAGGAGCTGGCATCTCACTGTCTTTGAATCTTCTTTATCATGCTAGGATTAACAGGAAAAAGCAAAAAATTTCAGAATTGCACCTTGCAATGTGGAGATATTACTGTTTGTGCATTTACAATATTCATTGATTTTGCCATTGAAAAACGTCCAGAAATGTTTGAAGCTACTGACTGAATGAAAGGAGCTGGCATCTCACTCTCTTTAAATCTTCTTTATCATGCTAGGATTAGCAGGAAAAAGCAAAAAAATTTCAGAATTGCACCTTGCAATGTGGAGATATTACTGTTTGTGCATTTACAATATTCATTGATTTTTGCCATTGAAAAACATGTTTTTCATATACCAGAAATGTTTGAAGCTACTGACTGAATGAAAGGAGCTGGCATCTCACTCTCTTTGAATCTTCTTTATCATGCTAGGATAAGCATGAAAAAGCAAAAAATTTCAGAATTGCACCTTGCAATGTGGAGATATTACTGTTTGTGCATTTACAATATTCATTGATTTTTGCCATTGAAAAACATGTTTTTCATATACCAGAAATGTTTGAAGCTACTGACTTGAATGAAAGGAGCTGGCATCTCACTCTCGTTGAATCTTCTTTATCATGCTAGGATTAACAGGAAAAAGCAAAAAATTTCAGAATTGCACCTTGCAATGTGGAGATATTACTGTTTGTGCATTTACAATATTCATTGATTTTTGCCATTGAAAAACGTCCAGAAATGTTTGAAGCTACTGACTGAATGAAAGGAGCTGGTATCTCACTCTCTTTGAATCTTCTTTATCATGCTAGGATTAGCAGGAAAAAGCAAAAAATTTCAGAATTGCACCTTGCAATGTGGAGATATTACTGTTTGTGCATTTACAATATTCATTGATTTTTGCCATTGAAAAACATGTTTTTCATATACAAGAAATGTTTGAAGCTACTGACTGAATGAAAGGAGCTGGCATCTCACTCTCTTTGAATCTTCTTTATCATGCTAGGATTAGCAGGAAAAAGCAAAAAATTTCAGAATTGCACCTTGCAATGTGGAGATATTACTGTTTGTGCATTTACAATATTCATTGATTTTTGCCATTGAAAAACGTCCAGAAATGTTTGAAGCTACTGACTGAATGAAATTAGCTGGCATCTCACTCTCTTTGAATCTTCTTTATCATGCTAGGATTAGCAGGAAAAAGCAAAAAATTTCAGAATTGCACCTTGCAATGTGGAGATATTACTGTTTGTGCATTTACAATATTCATTGATTTTGCCATTGAAAAATGTCCAGAAATGTTTGAAGCTACTGACTGAATGAAAGGAGCTGGCATCTCACTCTCTTTGAATCTTCTTTATCATGCTAGGATTAGCAGGAAAAAGCCAAAAATTTCAGAATTGCACCTTGCAATGTGGAGATATTACTGTCTGTGCATTTACAATATTCATTGATTTTTGCCATTGAAAAACATGTTTTTCATATACCAGAAATGTTTGAAGCTACTGACGGAATGAAAGGAGCTGGCATCTCACTCTCTTTGAATCTTCTTTATCATGCTAGGATTAGCAGGAAAAAGCAAAAAATTTCAGAATTGCACCTTGCAATGTGGAGATATTACTGTTTGTGCATTTACAATATTCATTGATTTTTGCCATTGAAAAACATGTTTTTCATATACCAGAAATGTTTGAAGCTACTGACTGAATGAAAGGAGCTGGCATCTCACTGTCTTTGAATCTTCTTTATCATGCTAGGATTAACAGGAAAAAGCAAAAAATTTCAGAATTGCACCTTGCAATGTGGAGATATTACTGTTTGTGCATTTACAATATTCATTGATTTTGCCATTGAAAAACGTCCAGAAATGTTTGAAGCTACTGACTGAATGAAAGGAGCTGGCATCTCACTCTCTTTGAATCTTCTTTATCATGCTAGGATAAGCAGGAAAAAGCAAAAAATTTCAGAATTGCACCTTGCAATGTGGAGATATTACTGTTTGTGCATTTACAATATTCATTGATTTTTGCCATTGAAAAACATGTTTTTCATATACCAGAAATGTTTGAAGCTACTGACGGAATGAAAGGAGCTGGCATCTCACTCTCTTTGAATCTTCTTTATCATGCTAGGATTAGCAGGAAAAAGCAAAAAATTTCAGAATTGCACCTTGCAATGTGGAGATATTACTGTTTGTGCATTTACAATATTCATTGATTTTTGCCATTGAAAAACATGTTTTTCATATACCAGAAATGTTTGAAGCTACTGACTGAATGAAAGGAGCTGGCATCTCACTGTCTTTGAATCTTCTTTATCATGCTAGGATTAACAGGAAAAAGCAAAAAATTTCAGAATTGCACCTTGCAATGTGGAGATATTACTGTTTGTGCATTTACAATATTCATTGATTTTGCCATTGAAAAACGTCCAGAAATGTTTGAAGCTACTGACTGAATGAAAGGAGCTGGCATCTCACTCTCTTTGAATCTTCTTTATCATGCTAGGATTAGCAGGAAAAAGCAAAAAATTTCAGAATTGCACCTTGCAATGTGGAGATATTACTGTTTGTGCATTTACAATATTCATTGATTTTTGCCATTGAAAAACATGTTTTTCATATACCAGAAATGTTTGAAGCTACTGACTGAATGAAAGGAGCTGGCATCTCACTGTCTTTGAATCTTCTTTATCATGCTAGGATTAACAGGAAAAAGCAAAAAATTTCAGAATTGCACCTTGCAATGTGGAGATATTACTGTTTGTGCATTTACAATATTCATTGATTTTGCCATTGAAAAACGTCCAGAAATGTTTGAAGCTACTGACTGAATGAAAGGAGCTGGCATCTCACTCTCTTTGAATCTTCTTTATCATGCTAGGATTAGCAGGAAAAAGCAAAAAAATTTCAGAATTGCACCCTGCAATGTGGAGATATTACTGTTTGTGCATTTACAATATTCATTGATTTTTGCCATTGAAAAACATGTTTTTCATATACCAGAAATGTTTGAAGCTACTGACTGAATGAAAGGAGCTGGCATCTCACTCTCTTTGAATCTTCTTTATCATGCTAGGATAAGCAGGAAAAAGCAAAAAATTTCAGAATTGCACCTTGCAATGTGGAGATATTAATGTTTGTGCATTTACAATATTCATTGATTTTTGCCATTGAAAAACATGTTTTTCATATACCAGAAATGTTTGAAGCTACTGACTTGAATGAAAGGAGCTGGCATCTCACTCTCTTTGAATCTTCTTTATCATGCTAGGATTAACAGGAAAAAGCAAAAAATTTCAGAATTGCGCCTTGCAATGTGGAGATATTACTGTTTGTGCATTTACAATATTCATTGATTTTTGCCATTGAAAAACGTCCAGAAATGTTTGAAGCTACTGACTGAATGAAAGGAGCTGGTATCTCACTCTCTTTGAATCTTCTTTATCATGCTAGGATTAGCAGGAAAAAGCAAAAAATTTCAGAATTGCACCTTGCAATGTGGAGATATTACTGTTTATGCATTTACAATATTCATTGATTTTTGCCATTGAAAAACATGTTTTTCATATACAAGAAATGTTTGAAGCTACTGACTGAATGAAAGGAGCTGGCATCTCACTCTCTTTGAATCTTCTTTATCATGCTAGGATTAGCAGGAAAAAGCAAAAAATTTCAGAATTGCACCTTGCAATGTGGAGATATTACTGTTTGTGCATTTACAATATTCATTGATTTTTGCCATTGAAAAACGTCCAGAAATGTTTGAAGCTACTGACTGAATGAAATTAGCTGGCATCTCACTCTCTTTGAATCTTCTTTATCATGCTAGGATTAGCAGGAAAAAGCAAAAAATTTCAGAATTGCACCTTGCAATGTGGAGATATTACTGTTTGTGCATTTACAATATTCATTGATTTTTGCCATTGAAAAACATGTTTTTCATATACCAGAAATGTTTGAAGCTACTGACTGAATGAAAGGAGCTGGTATCTCACTCTCTTTGAATCTTCTTTATCATGCTAGGATTAACAGGAAAAAGCAAAAAATTTCAGAATTGCACCTTGCAATGTGGAGATATTACTGTTTGTGCATTTACAATATTCATTGATTTTTGCCATTGAAAAACGTCCAGAAATGTTTGAAGCTACTGACTGAATGAAAGGAGCTGGCATCTCACTCTCTTTGAATCTTCTTTATCATGCTAGGATTAACAGGAAAAAGCTAAAAATTTCAGAATTGCACCTTGCAATGTGGAGATATTACTGTTTGTGCATTTACAATATTCATTGATTTTTGCCATTGAAAAACATGTTTTTCATATACCAGAAATGTTTGAAGCTACTGACTGAATGAAAGGAGCTGGCATCTCACTCTCTTTGAATCTTCTTTATCATGCTAGGATTAGCAGGAAAAAGCAAAAAATTTCAGAATTGCACCTTGCAATGTGGAGATATTACTGTTTGTGCATTTACAATATTCATTGATTTTTGCCATTGAAAAACGTCCAGAAATGTTTGAAGCTACTGACTGAATGAAAGGAGCTGGTATCTCACTCTCTTTGAATCTTCTTTATCATGCTAGGATTAGCAGGAAAAAGCAAAAAATTTCAGAATTGCACCTTGCAATGTGGAGATATTACTGTTTATGCATTTACAATATTCATTGATTTTTGCCATTGAAAAACATGTTTTTCATATACAAGAAATGTTTGAAGCTACTGACTGAATGAAAGGAGCTGGCATCTCACTCTCTTTGAATCTTCTTTATCATGCTAGGATTAGCAGGAAAAAGCAAAAAATTTCAGAATTGCACCTTGCAATGTGGAGATATTACTGTTTGTGCATTTACAATATTCATTGATTTTTGCCATTGAAAAACGTCCAGAAATGTTTGAAGCTACTGACTGAATGAAATTAGCTGGCATCTCACTCTCTTTGAATCTTCTTTATCATGCTAGGATTAGCAGGAAAAAGCAAAAAATTTCAGAATTGCACCTTGCAATGTGGAGATATTACTGTTTGTGCATTTACAATATTCATTGATTTTTGCCATTGAAAAACATGTTTTTCATATACCAGAAATGTTTGAAGCTACTGACTGAATGAAAGGAGCTGGTATCTCACTCTCTTTGAATCTTCTTTATCATGCTAGGATTAACAGGAAAAAGCAAAAAATTTCAGAATTGCACCTTGCAATGTGGAGATATTACTGTTTGTGCATTTACAATATTCATTGATTTTTGCCATTGAAAAACGTCCAGAAATGTTTGAAGCTACTGACTGAATGAAAGGAGCTGGCATCTCACTCTCTTTGAATCTTCTTTATCATGCTAGGATTAACAGGAAAAAGCTAAAAATTTCAGAATTGCACCTTGCAATGTGGAGATATTACTGTTTGTGCATTTACAATATTCATTGATTTTTGCCATTGAAAAACATGTTTTTCATATACCAGAAATGTTTGAAGCTACTGACTGAATGAAAGGAGCTGGCATCTCACTCTCTTTGAATCTTCTTTATCATGCTAGGATTAGCAGGAAAAAGCAAAAAATTTCAGAATTGCACCTTGCAATGCGGAGAAATTACTGTTTGTGCATTTACAATATTCATTGATTTTTGCCATTGAAAAACATCATGTTATTCATATACCAGAAATGTTTGAAGCTACTGACTGAATGAAAGGAGCTGGCATCTCACTCTCTTTGAATCTTCTTTATCATGCTTGGATTAGCAGGAAAAAGCAAAAAATTTCAGAATTGCACCTTGCAATGTGGAGATATTACTGTTTGTGCATTTACAATATTCATTGATTTTTGCCATTGAAAAACATGTTTTTCATATACCAGAAATGTTTGAAGCTACTGACTGAATGAAAGGAGCTGGCATCTCACTCTCTTTGAATCTTCTTTATCATGCTAGGATTAGCAGGAAAAAGCAAAAAATTTCAGAATTGCACCTTGCAATGTGGAGATATTACTGTTTGTGCATTTACAATATTCATTGATTTTTGCCATTGAAAAACGTCCAGAAATGTTTGAAGCTACTGACTGAATGAAAGGAGCTGGCATCTCACTCTCTTTGAGTCTTCTTTATCATGCTAGGATTAGCAGGAAAAAGCAAAAAATTTCAGAATTGCACCTTGCAATGTGGAGATATTACTGTTTGTGCATTTACAATATTCATTGATTTTTGCCATTGAAAAACATGTTTTTCATATACCAGAAATGTTTGAAGCTACTGACTGAATGAAAGGAGCTGGCATCTCACTGTCTTTGAATCTTCTTTATCATGCTAGGATTAACAGGAAAAAGCAAAAAATTTCAGAATTGCACCTTGCAATGTGGAGATATTACTGTTTGTGCATTTACAATATTCATTGATTTTGCCATTGAAAAACGTCCAGAAATGTTTGAAGCTACTGACTGAATGAAAGGAGCTGGCATCTCACTCTCTTTAAATCTTCTTTATCATGCTAGGATTAGCAGGAAAAAGCAAAAAAATTTCAGAATTGCACCTTGCAATGTGGAGATATTACTGTTTGTGCATTTACAATATTCATTGATTTTTGCCATTGAAAAACATGTTTTTCATATACCAGAAATGTTTGAAGCTACTGACTGAATGAAAGGAGCTGGCATCTCACTCTCTTTGAATCTTCTTTATCATGCTAGGATAAGCAGGAAAAAGCAAAAAATTTCAGAATTGCACCTTGCAATGTGGAGATATTACTGTTTGTGCATTTACAATATTCATTGATTTTTGCCATTGAAAAACATGTTTTTCATATACCAGAAATGTTTGAAGCTACTGACTTGAATGAAAGGAGCTGGCATCTCACTCTCGTTGAATCTTCTTTATCATGCTAGGATTAACAGGAAAAAGCAAAAAATTTCAGAATTGCACCTTGCAATGTGGAGATATTACTGTTTGTGCATTTACAATATTCATTGATTTTTGCCATTGAAAAACGTCCAGAAATGTTTGAAGCTACTGACTGAATGAAAGGAGCTGGTATCTCACTCTCTTTGAATCTTCTTTATCATGCTAGGATTAGCAGGAAAAAGCAAAAAATTTCAGAATTGCACCTTGCAATGTGGAGATATTACTGTTTGTGCATTTACAATATTCATTGATTTTTGCCATTGAAAAACATGTTTTTCATATACAAGAAATGTTTGAAGCTACTGACTGAATGAAAGGAGCTGGCATCTCACTCTCTTTGAATCTTCTTTATCATGCTAGGATTAGCAGGAAAAAGCAAAAAATTTCAGAATTGCACCTTGCAATGTGGAGATATTACTGTTTGTGCATTTACAATATTCATTGATTTTTGCCATTGAAAAACGTCCAGAAATGTTTGAAGCTACTGACTGAATGAAATTAGCTGGCATCTCACTCTCTTTGAATCTTCTTTATCATGCTAGGATTAGCAGGAAAAAGCAAAAAATTTCAGAATTGCACCTTGCAATGTGGAGATATTACTGTTTGTGCATTTACAATATTCATTGATTTTGCCATTGAAAAATGTCCAGAAATGTTTGAAGCTACTGACTGAATGAAAGGAGCTGGCATCTCACTCTCTTTGAATCTTCTTTATCATGCTAGGATTAGCAGGAAAAAGCCAAAAATTTCAGAATTGCACCTTGCAATGTGGAGATATTACTGTTTGTGCATTTACAATATTCATTGATTTTTGCCATTGAAAAACATGTTTTTCATATACCAGAAATGTTTGAAGCTACTGACGGAATGAAAGGAGCTGGCATCTCACTCTCTTTGAATCTTCTTTATCATGCTAGGATTAGCAGGAAAAAGCAAAAAATTTCAGAATTGCACCTTGCAATGTGGAGATATTACTGTTTGTGCATTTACAATATTCATTGATTTTTGCCATTGAAAAACATGTTTTTCATATACCAGAAATGTTTGAAGCTACTGACTGAATGAAAGGAGCTGGCATCTCACTGTCTTTGAATCTTCTTTATCATGCTAGGATTAACAGGAAAAAGCAAAAAATTTCAGAATTGCACCTTGCAATGTGGAGATATTACTGTTTGTGCATTTACAATATTCATTGATTTTGCCATTGAAAAACGTCCAGAAATGTTTGAAGCTACTGACTGAATGAAAGGAGCTGGCATCTCACTCTCTTTGAATCTTCTTTATCATGCTAGGATAAGCAGGAAAAAGCAAAAAATTTCAGAATTGCACCTTGCAATGTGGAGATATTACTGTTTGTGCATTTACAATATTCATTGATTTTTGCCATTGAAAAACATGTTTTTCATATACCAGAAATGTTTGAAGCTACTGACGGAATGAAAGGAGCTGGCATCTCACTCTCTTTGAATCTTCTTTATCATGCTAGGATTAGCAGGAAAAAGCAAAAAATTTCAGAATTGCACCTTGCAATGTGGAGATATTACTGTTTGTGCATTTACAATATTCATTGATTTTTGCCATTGAAAAACATGTTTTTCATATACCAGAAATGTTTGAAGCTACTGACTGAATGAAAGGAGCTGGCATCTCACTGTCTTTGAATCTTCTTTATCATGCTAGGATTAACAGGAAAAAGCAAAAAATTTCAGAATTGCACCTTGCAATGTGGAGATATTACTGTTTGTGCATTTACAATATTCATTGATTTTGCCATTGAAAAACGTCCAGAAATGTTTGAAGCTACTGACTGAATGAAAGGAGCTGGCATCTCACTCTCTTTGAATCTTCTTTATCATGCTAGGATTAGCAGGAAAAAGCAAAAAAATTTCAGAATTGCACCCTGCAATGTGGAGATATTACTGTTTGTGCATTTACAATATTCATTGATTTTTGCCATTGAAAAACATGTTTTTCATATACCAGAAATGTTTGAAGCTACTGACTGAATGAAAGGAGCTGGCATCTCACTCTCTTTGAATCTTCTTTATCATGCTAGGATAAGCAGGAAAAAGCAAAAAATTTCAGAATTGCACCTTGCAATGTGGAGATATTACTGTTTGTGCATTTACAATATTCATTGATTTTTGCCATTGAAAAACATGTTTTTCATATACCAGAAATGTTTGAAGCTACTGACTTGAATGAAAGGAGCTGGCATCTCACTCTCTTTGAATCTTCTTTATCATGCTAGGATTAACAGGAAAAAGCAAAAAATTTCAGAATTGCGCCTTGCAATGTGGAGATATTACTGTTTGTGCATTTACAATATTCATTGATTTTTGCCATTGAAAAACGTCCAGAAATGTTTGAAGCTACTGACTGAATGAAAGGAGCTGGTATCTCACTCTCTTTGAATCTTCTTTATCATGCTAGGATTAGCAGGAAAAAGCAAAAAATTTCAGAATTGCACCTTGCAATGTGGAGATATTACTGTTTATGCATTTACAATATTCATTGATTTTTGCCATTGAAAAACATGTTTTTCATATACAAGAAATGTTTGAAGCTACTGACTGAATGAAAGGAGCTGGCATCTCACTCTCTTTGAATCTTCTTTATCATGCTAGGATTAGCAGGAAAAAGCAAAAAATTTCAGAATTGCACCTTGCAATGTGGAGATATTACTGTTTGTGCATTTACAATATTCATTGATTTTTGCCATTGAAAAACGTCCAGAAATGTTTGAAGCTACTGACTGAATGAAATTAGCTGGCATCTCACTCTCTTTGAATCTTCTTTATCATGCTAGGATTAGCAGGAAAAAGCAAAAAATTTCAGAATTGCACCTTGCAATGTGGAGATATTACTGTTTGTGCATTTACAATATTCATTGATTTTTGCCATTGAAAAACATGTTTTTCATATACCAGAAATGTTTGAAGCTACTGACTGAATGAAAGGAGCTGGCATCTCACTCTCTTTGAATCTTCTTTATCATGCTAGGATTAACAGGAAAAAGCAAAAAATTTCAGAATTGCACCTTGCAATGTGGAGATATTACTGTTTGTGCATTTACAATATTCATTGATTTTTGCCATTGAAAAACGTCCAGAAATGTTTGAAGCTACTGCTGAATGAAAGGAGCTGGCATCTCACTCTCTTTGAATCTTCTTTATCATGCTAGGATTAGCAGGAAAAAGCAAAAAATTTCAGAATTGCACCTTGCAATGTGGAGATATTGCTGTTTGTGCATTTACAATATTCATTGATTTTTGCCATTGAAAAACATGTTTTTCATATACAAGAAATGTTTGAAGCTATTGACTGAATGAAAGGAGCTGGCATCTCACTCTCTTTGAATCTTCTTTATCATGCTAGGATTAGCAGGAAAAAGCAAAAAATTTCAGAATTGCACCTTGCAATGTGGAGATATTACTGTTTGTGCATTTACAATATTCATTGATTTTTGCCATTGAAAAACGTCCAGAAATGTTTGAAGCTACTGACTGAATGAAAGGAGCTGGCATCTCACTCTCTTTGAATCTTCTTTATCATGCTAGGATTAGCAGGAAAAAGCAAAAAATTTCAGAATTGCACCTTGCAATGTGGAGATATTACTGTTTGTGCATTTACAATATTCATTGATTTTTGCCATTGAAAAACATGTTTTTCATATACCAGAAATGTTTGAAGCTACTGACTGAATGAAAGGAGCTGGCATCTCACTGTCTTTGAATCTTCTTTATCATGCTAGGATTAACAGGAAAAAGCAAAAAATTTCAGAATTGCACCTTGCAATGTGGAGATATTACTGTTTGTGCATTTACAATATTCATTGATTTTGCCATTGAAAAACGTCCAGAAATGTTTGAAGCTACTGACTGAATGAAAGGAGCTGGCATCTCACTCTCTTTAAATCTTCTTTATCATGCTAGGATTAGCAGGAAAAAGCAAAAAAATTTCAGAATTGCACCTTGCAATGTGGAGATATTACTGTTTGTGCATTTACAATATTCATTGATTTTTGCCATTGAAAAACATGTTTTTCATATACCAGAAATGTTTGAAGCTACTGACTGAATGAAAGGAGCTGGCATCTCACTCTCTTTGAATCTTCTTTATCATGCTAGGATAAGCAGGAAAAAGCAAAAAATTTCAGAATTGCACCTTGCAATGTGGAGATATTACTGTTTGTGCATTTACAATATTCATTGATTTTTGCCATTGAAAAACATGTTTTTCATATACCAGAAATGTTTGAAGCTACTGACTTGAATGAAAGGAGCTGGCATCTCACTCTCGTTGAATCTTCTTTATCATGCTAGGATTAACAGGAAAAAGCAAAAAATTTCAGAATTGCACCTTGCAATGTGGAGATATTACTGTTTGTGCATTTACAATATTCATTGATTTTTGCCATTGAAAAACGTCCAGAAATGTTTGAAGCTACTGACTGAATGAAAGGAGCTGGTATCTCACTCTCTTTGAATCTTCTTTATCATGCTAGGATTAGCAGGAAAAAGCAAAAAATTTCAGAATTGCACCTTGCAATGTGGAGATATTACTGTTTGTGCATTTACAATATTCATTGATTTTTGCCATTGAAAAACATGTTTTTCATATACAAGAAATGTTTGAAGCTACTGACTGAATGAAAGGAGCTGGCATCTCACTCTCTTTGAATCTTCTTTATCATGCTAGGATTAGCAGGAAAAAGCAAAAAATTTCAGAATTGCACCTTGCAATGTGGAGATATTACTGTTTGTGCATTTACAATATTCATTGATTTTTGCCATTGAAAAACGTCCAGAAATGTTTGAAGCTACTGACTGAATGAAATTAGCTGGCATCTCACTCTCTTTGAATCTTCTTTATCATGCTAGGATTAGCAGGAAAAAGCAAAAAATTTCAGAATTGCACCTTGCAATGTGGAGATATTACTGTTTGTGCATTTACAATATTCATTGATTTTGCCATTGAAAAATGTCCAGAAATGTTTGAAGCTACTGACTGAATGAAAGGAGCTGGCATCTCACTCTCTTTGAATCTTCTTTATCATGCTAGGATTAGCAGGAAAAAGCCAAAAATTTCAGAATTGCACCTTGCAATGTGGAGATATTACTGTTTGTGCATTTACAATATTCATTGATTTTTGCCATTGAAAAACATGTTTTTCATATACCAGAAATGTTTGAAGCTACTGACGGAATGAAAGGAGCTGGCATCTCACTCTCTTTGAATCTTCTTTATCATGCTAGGATTAGCAGGAAAAAGCAAAAAATTTCAGAATTGCACCTTGCAATGTGGAGATATTACTGTTTGTGCATTTACAATATTCATTGATTTTTGCCATTGAAAAACATGTTTTTCATATACCAGAAATGTTTGAAGCTACTGACTGAATGAAAGGAGCTGGCATCTCACTGTCTTTGAATCTTCTTTATCATGCTAGGATTAACAGGAAAAAGCAAAAAATTTCAGAATTGCACCTTGCAATGTGGAGATATTACTGTTTGTGCATTTACAATATTCATTGATTTTGCCATTGAAAAACGTCCAGAAATGTTTGAAGCTACTGACTGAATGAAAGGAGCTGGCATCTCACTCTCTTTGAATCTTCTTTATCATGCTAGGATAAGCAGGAAAAAGCAAAAAATTTCAGAATTGCACCTTGCAATGTGGAGATATTACTGTTTGTGCATTTACAATATTCATTGATTTTTGCCATTGAAAAACATGTTTTTCATATACCAGAAATGTTTGAAGCTACTGACGGAATGAAAGGAGCTGGCATCTCACTCTCTTTGAATCTTCTTTATCATGCTAGGATTAGCAGGAAAAAGCAAAAAATTTCAGAATTGCACCTTGCAATGTGGAGATATTACTGTTTGTGCATTTACAATATTCATTGATTTTTGCCATTGAAAAACATGTTTTTCATATACCAGAAATGTTTGAAGCTACTGACTGAATGAAAGGAGCTGGCATCTCACTGTCTTTGAATCTTCTTTATCATGCTAGGATTAACAGGAAAAAGCAAAAAATTTCAGAATTGCACCTTGCAATGTGGAGATATTACTGTTTGTGCATTTACAATATTCATTGATTTTGCCATTGAAAAACGTCCAGAAATGTTTGAAGCTACTGACTGAATGAAAGGAGCTGGCATCTCACTCTCTTTGAATCTTCTTTATCATGCTAGGATTAGCAGGAAAAAGCAAAAAATTTCAGAATTGCACCTTGCAATGTGGAGATATTACTGTTTGTGCATTTACAATATTCATTGATTTTTGCCATTGAAAAACATGTTTTTCATATACCAGAAATGTTTGAAGCTACTGACTGAATGAAAGGAGCTGGCATCTCACTGTCTTTGAATCTTCTTTATCATGCTAGGATTAACAGGAAAAAGCAAAAAATTTCAGAATTGCACCTTGCAATGTGGAGATATTACTGTTTGTGCATTTACAATATTCATTGATTTTGCCATTGAAAAACATCCATAAATGTTTGAAGCTACTGACTGAATGAAAGGAGCTGGCATCTCACTCTCTTTGAATCTTCTTTATCATGCTAGGATTAGCAGGAAAAAGCAAAAAAATTTCAGAATTGCACCCTGCAATGTGGAGATATTACTGTTTGTGCATTTACAATATTCATTGATTTTTGCCATTGAAAAACATGTTTTTCATATACCAGAAATGTTTGAAGCTACTGACTGAATGAAAGGAGCTGGCATCTCACTCTCTTTGAATCTTCTTTATCATGCTAGGATAAGCAGGAAAAAGCAAAAAATTTCAGAATTGCACCTTGCAATGTGGAGATATTACTGTTTGTGCATTTACAATATTCATTGATTTTTGCCATTGAAAAACATGTTTTTCATATACCAGAAATGTTTGAAGCTACTGACTTGAATGAAACGAGCTGGCATCTCACTCTCTTTGAATCTTCTTTATCATGCTAGGTTTAACAGGAAAAAGCAAAAAATTTCAGAATTGCACCTTGCAATGTGGAGATATTACTGTTTGTGCATTTACAATATTCATTGATTTTTGCCATTGAAAAACGTCCAGAAATGTTTGAAGCTACTGACTGAATGAAAGGAGCTGGTATCTCACTCTCTTTGAATCTTCTTTATCATGCTAGGATTAGCAGGAAAAAGCAAAAAATTTCAGAATTGCACCTTGCAATGTGGAGATATTACTGTTTATGCATTTACAATATTCATTGATTTTTGCCATTGAAAAACATGTTTTTCATATACAAGAAATGTTTGAAGCTACTGACTGAATGAAAGGAGCTGGCATCTCACTCTCTTTGAATCTTCTTTATCATGCTAGGATTAGCAGGAAAAAGCAAAAAATTTCAGAATTGCACCTTGCAATGTGGAGATATTACTGTTTGTGCATTTACAATATTCATTGATTTTTGCCATTGAAAAACGTCCAGAAATGTTTGAAGCTACTGACTGAATGAAATTAGCTGGCATCTCACTCTCTTTGAATCTTCTTTATCATGCTAGGATTAGCAGGAAAAAGCAAAAAATTTCAGAATTGCACCTTGCAATGTGGAGATATTACTGTTTGTGCATTTACAATATTCATTGATTTTTGCCATTGAAAAACATGTTTTTCATATACCAGAAATGTTTGAAGCTACTGACTGAATGAAAGGAGCTGGTATCTCACTCTCTTTGAATCTTCTTTATCATGCTAGGATTAACAGGAAAAAGCAAAAAATTTCAGAATTGCACCTTGCAATGTGGAGATATTACTGTTTGTGCATTTACAATATTCATTGATTTTTGCCATTGAAAAACGTCCAGAAATGTTTGAAGCTACTGACTGAATGAAAGGAGCTGGCATCTCACTCTCTTTGAATCTTCTTTATCATGCTAGGATTAACAGGAAAAAGCTAAAAATTTCAGAATTGCACCTTGCAATGTGGAGATATTACTGTTTGTGCATTTACAATATTCATTGATTTTTGCCATTGAAAAACATGTTTTTCATATACCAGAAATGTTTGAAGCTACTGACTGAATGAAAGGAGCTGGCATCTCACTCTCTTTGAATCTTCTTTATCATGCTAGGATTAGCAGGAAAAAGCAAAAAATTTCAGAATTGCACCTTGCAATGTGGAGATATTACTGTTTGTGCATTTACAATATTCATTGATTTTTGCCATTGAAAAACGTCCAGAAATGTTTGAAGCTACTGACTGAATGAAAGGAGCTGGTATCTCACTCTCTTTGAATCTTCTTTATCATGCTAGGATTAGCAGGAAAAAGCAAAAAATTTCAGAATTGCACCTTGCAATGTGGAGATATTACTGTTTATGCATTTACAATATTCATTGATTTTTGCCATTGAAAAACATGTTTTTCATATACAAGAAATGTTTGAAGCTACTGACTGAATGAAAGGAGCTGGCATCTCACTCTCTTTGAATCTTCTTTATCATGCTAGGATTAGCAGGAAAAAGCAAAAAATTTCAGAATTGCACCTTGCAATGTGGAGATATTACTGTTTGTGCATTTACAATATTCATTGATTTTTGCCATTGAAAAACGTCCAGAAATGTTTGAAGCTACTGACTGAATGAAATTAGCTGGCATCTCACTCTCTTTGAATCTTCTTTATCATGCTAGGATTAGCAGGAAAAAGCAAAAAATTTCAGAATTGCACCTTGCAATGTGGAGATATTACTGTTTGTGCATTTACAATATTCATTGATTTTTGCCATTGAAAAACATGTTTTTCATATACCAGAAATGTTTGAAGCTACTGACTGAATGAAAGGAGCTGGTATCTCACTCTCTTTGAATCTTCTTTATCATGCTAGGATTAACAGGAAAAAGCAAAAAATTTCAGAATTGCACCTTGCAATGTGGAGATATTACTGTTTGTGCATTTACAATATTCATTGATTTTTGCCATTGAAAAACGTCCAGAAATGTTTGAAGCTACTGACTGAATGAAAGGAGCTGGCATCTCACTCTCTTTGAATCTTCTTTATCATGCTAGGATTAACAGGAAAAAGCTAAAAATTTCAGAATTGCACCTTGCAATGTGGAGATATTACTGTTTGTGCATTTACAATATTCATTGATTTTTGCCATTGAAAAACATGTTTTTCATATACCAGAAATGTTTGAAGCTACTGACTGAATGAAAGGAGCTGGCATCTCACTCTCTTTGAATCTTCTTTATCATGCTAGGATTAGCAGGAAAAAGCAAAAAATTTCAGAATTGCACCTTGCAATGCGGAGAAATTACTGTTTGTGCATTTACAATATTCATTGATTTTTGCCATTGAAAAACATCATGTTATTCATATACCAGAAATGTTTGAAGCTACTGACTGAATGAAAGGAGCTGGCATCTCACTCTCTTTGAATCTTCTTTATCATGCTTGGATTAGCAGGAAAAAGCAAAAAATTTCAGAATTGCACCTTGCAATGTGGAGATATTACTGTTTGTGCATTTACAATATTCATTGATTTTTGCCATTGAAAAACATGTTTTTCATATACCAGAAATGTTTGAAGCTACTGACTGAATGAAAGGAGCTGGCATCTCACTCTCTTTGAATCTTCTTTATCATGCTAGGATTAGCAGGAAAAAGCAAAAAATTTCAGAATTGCACCTTGCAATGTGGAGATATTACTGTTTGTGCATTTACAATATTCATTGATTTTTGCCATTGAAAAACATGTTTTTCATATACCAGAAATGTTTGAAGCTACTGACTGAATGAAAGGAGCTGGCATCTCACTCTCTTTGAATCTTCTTTATCATGCTAGGATTAACAGGAAAAAGCAAAAAATTTCAGAATTGCACCTTGCAATGTGGAGATATTACTGTTTGTGCATTTACAATATTCATTGATTTTTGCCATTGAAAAACGTCCAGAAATGTTTGAAGCTACTGCTGAATGAAAGGAGCTGGCATCTCACTCTCTTTGAATCTTCTTTATCATGCTAGGATTAGCAGGAAAAAGCAAAAAATTTCAGAATTGCACCTTGCAATGTGGAGATATTGCTGTTTGTGCATTTACAATATTCATTGATTTTTGCCATTGAAAAACATGTTTTTCATATACAAGAAATGTTTGAAGCTACTGACTGAATGAAAGGAGCTGGCATCTCACTCTCTTTGAATCTTCTTTATCATGCTAGGATTAGCAGGAAAAAGCAAAAAATTTCAGAATTGCACCTTGCAATGTGGAGATATTACTGTTTGTGCATTTACAATATTCATTGATTTTTGCCATTGAAAAACGTCCAGAAATGTTTGAAGCTACTGACTGAATGAAAGGAGCTGGCATCTCACTCTCTTTGAATCTTCTTTATCATGCTAGGATTAGCAGGAAAAAGCAAAAAATTTCAGAATTGCACCTTGCAATGTGGAGATATTACTGTTTGTGCATTTACAATATTCATTGATTTTTGCCATTGAAAAACATGTTTTTCATATACCAGAAATGTTTGAAGCTACTGACTGAATGAAAGGAGCTGGCATCTCACTGTCTTTGAATCTTCTTTATCATGCTAGGATTAACAGGAAAAAGCAAAAAATTTCAGAATTGCACCTTGCAATGTGGAGATATTACTGTTTGTGCATTTACAATATTCATTGATTTTGCCATTGAAAAACGTCCAGAAATGTTTGAAGCTACTGACTGAATGAAAGGAGCTGGCATCTCACTCTCTTTAAATCTTCTTTATCATGCTAGGATTAGCAGGAAAAAGCAAAAAAATTTCAGAATTGCACCTTGCAATGTGGAGATATTACTGTTTGTGCATTTACAATATTCATTGATTTTTGCCATTGAAAAACATGTTTTTCATATACCAGAAATGTTTGAAGCTACTGACTGAATGAAAGGAGCTGGCATCTCACTCTCTTTGAATCTTCTTTATCATGCTAGGATAAGCAGGAAAAAGCAAAAAATTTCAGAATTGCACCTTGCAATGTGGAGATATTACTGTTTGTGCATTTACAATATTCATTGATTTTTGCCATTGAAAAACATGTTTTTCATATACCAGAAATGTTTGAAGCTACTGACTTGAATGAAAGGAGCTGGCATCTCACTCTCGTTGAATCTTCTTTATCATGCTAGGATTAACAGGAAAAAGCAAAAAATTTCAGAATTGCACCTTGCAATGTGGAGATATTACTGTTTGTGCATTTACAATATTCATTGATTTTTGCCATTGAAAAACGTCCAGAAATGTTTGAAGCTACTGACTGAATGAAAGGAGCTGGTATCTCACTCTCTTTGAATCTTCTTTATCATGCTAGGATTAGCAGGAAAAAGCAAAAAATTTCAGAATTGCACCTTGCAATGTGGAGATATTACTGTTTGCGCATTTACAATATTCATTGATTTTTGCCATTGAAAAACATGTTTTTCATATACAAGAAATGTTTGAAGCTACTGACTGAATGAAAGGAGCTGGCATCTCACTCTCTTTGAATCTTCTTTATCATGCTAGGATTAGCAGGAAAAAGCAAAAAATTTCAGAATTGCACCTTGCAATGTGGAGATATTACTGTTTGTGCATTTACAATATTCATTGATTTTTGCCATTGAAAAACGTCCAGAAATGTTTGAAGCTACTGACTGAATGAAATTAGCTGGCATCTCACTCTCTTTGAATCTTCTTTATCATGCTAGGATTAGCAGGAAAAAGCAAAAAATTTCAGAATTGCACCTTGCAATGTGGAGATATTACTGTTTGTGCATTTACAATATTCATTGATTTTGCCATTGAAAAATGTCCAGAAATGTTTGAAGCTACTGACTGAATGAAAGGAGCTGGCATCTCACTCTCTTTGAATCTTCTTTATCATGCTAGGATTAGCAGGAAAAAGCCAAAAATTTCAGAATTGCACCTTGCAATGTGGAGATATTACTGTTTGTGCATTTACAATATTCATTGATTTTTGCCATTGAAAAACATGTTTTTCATATACCAGAAATGTTTGAAGCTACTGACGGAATGAAAGGAGCTGGCATCTCACTCTCTTTGAATCTTCTTTATCATGCTAGGATTAGCAGGAAAAAGCAAAAAATTTCAGAATTGCACCTTGCAATGTGGAGATATTACTGTTTGTGCATTTACAATATTCATTGATTTTTGCCATTGAAAAACATGTTTTTCATATACCAGAAATGTTTGAAGCTACTGACTGAATGAAAGGAGCTGGCATCTCACTGTCTTTGAATCTTCTTTATCATGCTAGGATTAACAGGAAAAAGCAAAAAATTTCAGAATTGCACCTTGCAATGTGGAGATATTACTGTTTGTGCATTTACAATATTCATTGATTTTGCCATTGAAAAACGTCCAGAAATGTTTGAAGCTACTGACTGAATGAAAGGAGCTGGCATCTCACTCTCTTTGAATCTTCTTTATCATGCTAGGATAAGGAGGAAAAAGCAAAAAATTTCAGAATTGCACCTTGCAATGTGGAGATATTACTGTTTGTGCATTTACAATATTCATTGATTTTTGCCATTGAAAAACATGTTTTTCATATACCAGAAATGTTTGAAGCTACTGACGGAATGAAAGGAGCTGGCATCTCACTCTCTTTGAATCTTCTTTATCATGCTAGGATTAGCAGGAAAAAGCAAAAAATTTCAGAATTGCACCTTGCAATGTGGAGATATTACTGTTTGTGCATTTACAATATTCATTGATTTTTGCCATTGAAAAACATGTTTTTCATATACCAGAAATGTTTGAAGCTACTGACTGAATGAAAGGAGCTGGCATCTCACTGTCTTTGAATCTTCTTTATCATGCTAGGATTAACAGGAAAAAGCAAAAAATTTCAGAATTGCACCTTGCAATGTGGAGATATTACTGTTTGTGCATTTACAATATTCATTGATTTTGCCATTGAAAAACGTCCAGAAATGTTTGAAGCTACTGACTGAATGAAAGGAGCTGGCATCTCACTCTCTTTGAATCTTCTTTATCATGCTAGGATTAGCAGGAAAAAGCAAAAAAATTTCAGAATTGCACCCTGCAATGTGGAGATATTACTGTTTGTGCATTTACAATATTCATTGATTTTTGCCATTGAAAAACATGTTTTTCATATACCAGAAATGTTTGAAGCTACTGACTGAATGAAAGGAGCTGGCATCTCACTCTCTTTGAATCTTCTTTATCATGCTAGGATAAGCAGGAAAAAGCAAAAAATTTCAGAATTGCACCTTGCAATGTGGAGATATTACTGTTTGTGCATTTACAATATTCATTGATTTTTGCCATTGAAAAACATGTTTTTCATATACCAGAAATGTTTGAAGCTACTGACTTGAATGAAAGGAGCTGGCATCTCACTCTCTTTGAATCTTCTTTATCATGCTAGGATTAACAGGAAAAAGCAAAAAATTTCAGAATTGCGCCTTGCAATGTGGAGATATTACTGTTTGTGCATTTACAATATTCATTGATTTTTGCCATTGAAAAACGTCCAGAAATGTTTGAAGCTACTGACTGAATGAAAGGAGCTGGTATCTCACTCTCTTTGAATCTTCTTTATCATGCTAGGATTAGCAGGAAAAAGCAAAAAATTTCAGAATTGCACCTTGCAATGTGGAGATATTACTGTTTATGCATTTACAATATTCATTGATTTTTGCCATTGAAAAACATGTTTTTCATATACAAGAAATGTTTGAAGCTACTGACTGAATGAAAGGAGCTGGCATCTCACTCTCTTTGAATCTTCTTTATCATGCTAGGATTAGCAGGAAAAAGCAAAAAATTTCAGAATTGCACCTTGCAATGTGGAGATATTACTGTTTGTGCATTTACAATATTCATTGATTTTTGCCATTGAAAAACGTCCAGAAATGTTTGAAGCTACTGACTGAATGAAATTAGCTGGCATCTCACTCTCTTAGAATCTTCTTTATCATGCTAGGATTAGCAGGAAAAAGCAAAAAATTTCAGAATTGCACCTTGCAATGTGGAGATATTACTGTTTGTGCATTTACAATATTCATTGATTTTTGCCATTGAAAAACATGTTTTTCATATACCAGAAATGTTTGAAGCTACTGACTGAATGAAAGGAGCTGGTATCTCACTCTCTTTGAATCTTCTTTATCATGCTAGGATTAACAGGAAAAAGCAAAAAATTTCAGAATTGCACCTTGCAATGTGGAGATATTACTGTTTGTGCATTTACAATATTCATTGATTTTTGCCATTGAAAAACGTCCAGAAATGTTTGAAGCTACTGACTGAATGAAAGGAGCTGGCATCTCACTCTCTTTGAATCTTCTTTATCATGCTAGGATTAACAGGAAAAAGCTAAAAATTTCAGAATTGCACCTTGCAATGTGGAGATATTACTGTTTGTGCATTTACAATATTCATTGATTTTTGCCATTGAAAAACATGTTTTTCATATACCAGAAATGTTTGAAGCTACTGACTGAATGAAAGGAGCTGGCATCTCACTCTCTTTGAATCTTCTTTATCATGCTAGGATTAGCAGGAAAAAGCAAAAAATTTCAGAATTGCACCTTGCAATGTGGAGATATTACTGTTTGTGCATTTACAATATTCATTGATTTTTGCCATTGAAAAACGTCCAGAAATGTTTGAAGCTACTGACTGAATGAAAGGAGCTGGTATCTCACTCTCTTTGAATCTTCTTTATCATGCTAGGATTAGCAGGAAAAAGCAAAAAATTTCAGAATTGCACCTTGCAATGTGGAGATATTACTGTTTATGCATTTACAATATTCATTGATTTTTGCCATTGAAAAACATGTTTTTCATATACAAGAAATGTTTGAAGCTACTGACTGAATGAAAGGAGCTGGCATCTCACTCTCTTTGAATCTTCTTTATCATGCTAGGATTAGCAGGAAAAAGCAAAAAATTTCAGAATTGCACCTTGCAATGTGGAGATATTACTGTTTGTGCATTTACAATATTCATTGATTTTTGCCATTGAAAAACGTCCAGAAATGTTTGAAGCTACTGACTGAATGAAATTAGCTGGCATCTCACTCTCTTTGAATCTTCTTTATCATGCTAGGATTAGCAGGAAAAAGCAAAAAATTTCAGAATTGCACCTTGCAATGTGGAGATATTACTGTTTGTGCATTTACAATATTCATTGATTTTTGCCATTGAAAAACATGTTTTTCATATACCAGAAATGTTTGAAGCTACTGACTGAATGAAAGGAGCTGGTATCTCACTCTCTTTGAATCTTCTTTATCATGCTAGGATTAACAGGAAAAAGCAAAAAATTTCAGAATTGCACCTTGCAATGTGGAGATATTACTGTTTGTGCATTTACAATATTCATTGATTTTTGCCATTGAAAAACATGTTTTTCATATACCAGAAATGTTTGAAGCTACTGACTTGAATGAAAGGAGCTGGCATCTCACTCTCTTTGAATCTTCTTTATCATGCTAGGATTAACAGGAAAAAGCAAAAAATTTCAGAATTGCGCCTTGCAATGTGGAGATATTACTGTTTGTGCATTTACAATATTCATTGATTTTTGCCATTGAAAAACGTCCAGAAATGTTTGAAGCTACTGACTGAATGAAAGGAGCTGGTATCTCACTCTCTTTGAATCTTCTTTATCATGCTAGGATTAGCAGGAAAAAGCAAAAAATTTCAGAATTGCACCTTGCAATGTGGAGATATTACTGTTTATGCATTTACAATATTCATTGATTTTTGCCATTGAAAAACATGTTTTTCATATACAAGAAATGTTTGAAGCTACTGACTGAATGAAAGGAGCTGGCATCTCACTCTCTTTGAATCTTCTTTATCATGCTAGGATTAGCAGGAAAAAGCAAAAAATTTCAGAATTGCACCTTGCAATGTGGAGATATTACTGTTTGTGCATTTACAATATTCATTGATTTTTGCCATTGAAAAACGTCCAGAAATGTTTGAAGCTACTGACTGAATGAAATTAGCTGGCATCTCACTCTCTTTGAATCTTCTTTATCATGCTAGGATTAGCAGGAAAAAGCAAAAAATTTCAGAATTGCACCTTGCAATGTGGAGATATTACTGTTTGTGCATTTACAATATTCATTGATTTTTGCCATTGAAAAACATGTTTTTCATATACCAGAAATGTTTGAAGCTACTGACTGAATGAAAGGAGCTGGTATCTCACTCTCTTTGAATCTTCTTTATCATGCTAGGATTAACAGGAAAAAGCAAAAAATTTCAGAATTGCACCTTGCAATGTGGAGATATTACTGTTTGTGCATTTACAATATTCATTGATTTTTGCCATTGAAAAACGTCCAGAAATGTTTGAAGCTACTGACTGAATGAAAGGAGCTGGCATCTCACTCTCTTTGAATCTTCTTTATCATGCTAGGATTAACAGGAAAAAGCTAAAAATTTCAGAATTGCACCTTGCAATGTGGAGATATTACTGTTTGTGCATTTACAATATTCATTGATTTTTGCCATTGAAAAACATGTTTTTCATATACCAGAAATGTTTGAAGCTACTGACTGAATGAAAGGAGCTGGCATCTCACTCTCTTTGAATCTTCTTTATCATGCTAGGATTAGCAGGAAAAAGCAAAAAATTTCAGAATTGCACCTTGCAATGTGGAGATATTACTGTTTGTGCATTTACAATATTCATTGATTTTTGCCATTGAAAAACGTCCAGAAATGTTTGAAGCTACTGACTGAATGAAAGGAGCTGGTATCTCACTCTCTTTGAATCTTCTTTATCATGCTAGGATTAGCAGGAAAAAGCAAAAAATTTCAGAATTGCACCTTGCAATGTGGAGATATTACTGTTTATGCATTTACAATATTCATTGATTTTTGCCATTGAAAAACATGTTTTTCATATACAAGAAATGTTTGAAGCTACTGACTGAATGAAAGGAGCTGGCATCTCACTCTCTTTGAATCTTCTTTATCATGCTAGGATTAGCAGGAAAAAGCAAAAAATTTCAGAATTGCACCTTGCAATGTGGAGATATTACTGTTTGTGCATTTACAATATTCATTGATTTTTGCCATTGAAAAACGTCCAGAAATGTTTGAAGCTACTGACTGAATGAAATTAGCTGGCATCTCACTCTCTTTGAATCTTCTTTATCATGCTAGGATTAGCAGGAAAAAGCAAAAAATTTCAGAATTGCACCTTGCAATGTGGAGATATTACTGTTTGTGCATTTACAATATTCATTGATTTTTGCCATTGAAAAACATGTTTTTCATATACCAGAAATGTTTGAAGCTACTGACTGAATGAAAGGAGCTGGTATCTCACTCTCTTTGAATCTTCTTTATCATGCTAGGATTAACAGGAAAAAGCAAAAAATTTCAGAATTGCACCTTGCAATGTGGAGATATTACTGTTTGTGCATTTACAATATTCATTGATTTTTGCCATTGAAAAACGTCCAGAAATGTTTGAAGCTACTGACTGAATGAAAGGAGCTGGCATCTCACTCTCTTTGAATCTTCTTTATCATGCTAGGATTAACAGGAAAAAGCTAAAAATTTCAGAATTGCACCTTGCAATGTGGAGATATTACTGTTTGTGCATTTACAATATTCATTGATTTTTGCCATTGAAAAACATGTTTTTCATATACCAGAAATGTTTGAAGCTACTGACTGAATGAAAGGAGCTGGCATCTCACTCTCTTTGAATCTTCTTTATCATGCTAGGATTAGCAGGAAAAAGCAAAAAAATTCAGAATTGCACCTTGCAATGTGGAGATATTACTGTTTGTGCATTTACAATATTCATTGATTTTTGCCATTGAAAAACATGTTTTTCATATACCAGAAATGTTTGAAGCTACTGACTGAATGAAAGGAGCTGGCATCTCACTCTCTTTGAATCTTCTTTATCATGCTAGGATTAGCAGGAAAAAGCAAAAAATTTCAGAATTGCACCTTGCAATGTGGAGATATTACTGTTTGTGCATTTACAATATTCATTGATTTTTGCCATTGAAAAACATGTTTTTCATATACCAGAAATGTTTGAAGCTACTGACTGAATGAAAGGAGCTGGCATCTCACTCTCTTTGAATCTTCTTTATCATGCTAGGATTAGCAGGAAAAAGCAAAAAATTTCAGAATTGCACCTTGCAATGTGGAGATATTACTGTTTGTGCATTTACAATATTCATTGATTTTTGCCATTGAAAAACATGTTTTTCATATACCAGAAATGTTTGAAGCTACTGACTGAATGAAAGGAGCTGGCATCTCACTCTCTTTGAATCTTCTTTATCATGCTAGGATTAACAGGAAAAAACAAAAAATTTCAGAATTGCACCTTGCAATGTGGAGATATTACTGTTTGTGCATTTACAATATTCATTGATTTTTGCCATTGAAAAACATGTTTTTCATATACCAGAAATGTTTGAAGCTACTGACTGAATGAAAGGAGCTGGCATCTCACTCTCTTTGAATCTTCTTTATCATGCTAGGATTAACAGGAAAAAGCAAAAAATTTCAGAATTGCACCTTGCAATGTGGAGATATTACTGTTTGTGCATTTACAATATTCATTGATTTTTGCCATTGAAAAACGTCCAGAAATGTTTGAAGCTACTGACTGAATGAAAGGAGCTGGCATCTCACTCTCTTTGAATCTTCTTTATCATGCTAGGATTAGCAGGAAAAAGCAAAAAATTTCAGAATTGCACCTTGCAATGTGGAGATATTACTGTTTGTGCATTTACAATATTCATTGATTTTTGCCATTGAAAAACGTCCAGAAATGTTTGAAGCTACTGACTGAATGAAAGGAGCTGGCATCTCACTCTCTTTGAATCTTCTTTATCATGCTAGGATTAGCAGGAAAAAGCAAAAAATTTCAGAATTGCACCTTGCAATGTGGAGATATTACTGTTTGTGCATTTACAATATTCATTGATTTTTGCCATTGAAAAACATGTTTTTCATATACCAGAAATGTTTGAAGCTACTGACTGAATGAAAGGAGCTGGCATCTCACTCTCTTTGAATCTTCTTTATCATGCTAGGATTAGCAGGAAAAAGCAAAAAATTTCAGAATTGCACCTTGCAATGTGGAGATATTACTGTTTGTGCATTTACAATATTCATTGATTTTTGCCATTGAAAAACATGTTTTTCATATACCAGAAATGTTTGAAGCTACTGACTGAATGAAAGGAGCTGGCATCTCACTCTCTTTAAATCTTCTTTATCATGCTAGGATTAACAGGAAAAAGCAAAAAATTTCAGAATTGCACCTTGCAATGTGGAGATATTACTGTTTGTGCATTTACAATATTCATTGATTTTTGCCATTGAAAAACGTCCAGAAATGTTTGAAGCTACTGACTGAATGAAAGGAGCTGGCATCTCACTCTCTTTGAATCTTCTTTATCATGCTAGGATTAGCAGGAAAAAGCAAAAAATTTCAGAATTGCACCTTGCAATGCGGAGAAATTACTGTTTGTGCATTTACAATATTCATTGATTTTTGCCATTGAAAAACATCAATCATTTCTGGTATATGAATAACATGATATTTTTCAATGGCAAAAATCAATGAATTTTGTAAATGCACAAACAGTAATTTCTCCGCATTGCAAGGCGCAATTCTGAAATTTTTTGCTTTTTCCTGCTCCTCTTAGCATGATAAAGAAGATTCAAAGAGAGTGAGATGCCAGCTCCTTTCATTCAGTCAGTAGCTTCAATCATTTCTGGACATTTTTCAATGGCAAAAATCAATGAATATTGTAAATGCACAAACAGTAATTTCTCCGCATTGCAAGGTGCAATTCTGAAATTTTTTGCTTTTTCCTGCTCCTCTTAGCATGATAAAGAAGATTCAAAGAGAGTGAGATGCCAGCTCCTTTCATTCAGTCAGTAGCTTCAATCATTTCTGGACGTTTTTCAATGGCAAAAATCAATGAATATTGTAAATGCACAAACAGTAATTTCTCCGCATTGCAAGGTGCAATTCTGAAATTTTTTGCTTTTTCCTGCTCCTCTTAGCATGATAAAGAAGATTCAAAGAGAGTGAGATGCCAGCTCCTTTCATTCAGTCAGTACCTTCAATCATTTCTGGACGTTTTTCAATGGCAAAAATCAATGAATATTGTAAATGCACAAACAGTAATTTCTCCGCATTGCAAGGTGCAATTCTGAAATTTTTTGTTTTTTCCTGCTCCTCTTAGCATGATAAAGAAGATTCAAAGAGAGTGAGATGCCAGCTCCTTTCATTCAGTCAGTAGCTTCAATCATTTCTGGACGCTTTTCAATGGCAAAATTCAATGAATATTGTAAATGCACAAACTGTAATTTCTCCGCATTGCAAGGTGCAATTCTGAAATTTTTTGCTTTTTCCTGCTCCTCTTAGCATGATAAAGAAGATTCAAAGAGAGTGAGATGCCAGCTCCTTTCATTCAGTCAGTAGCTTCAATCATTTCTGGTATATGAATAACATGATGTTTTTCAATAGCAAAAATCAATGAATATTGTAAATGCACAAACAGTAATTTCTCCGCATTGCAAGGTGCAATTCTGAAATTTTTTGCTTTTTCCTGCTCCTCTTAGCATGATAAAGAAGACTCAAAGAGAGTGAGATGCCAGCTCCTTTCATTCAGTCAGTAGCTTCAATCATTTCTGGACGTTTTTCAATGGCAAAAATCAATGAATATTGTAAATGCACAAACAGTAATTTCTCCGCATTGCAAGGTGCAATTCTGAAATTTTTTGCTTTTTCCTGCTCCTCTTAGCATGATAAAGAAGATTCAAAGAGAGTGAGATGCCAGCTCCTTTCATTCAGTCAGTAGCTTCAATCATTTCTGGACGTTTTTCAATGGCAAAAATCAATGAATATTGTAAATGCACAAACTATAATTTCTCCGCATTGCAAGGTGCAATTCTGAAATTTTTTGCTTTTTCCTGCTCCTCTTAGCATGATAAAGAAGATTCAAAGAGAGTGAGATGCCAGCTCCTTTCATTCAGTCAGTAGCTTCAATCATTTCTGGTATATGAATAACATGATGTTTTTCAATAGCAAAAATCAATGAATATTGTAAATGCACAAACAGTAATTTCTCCGCATTGCAAGGTGCAATTCTGAAATTTTTTGCTTTTTCCTGCTCCTCTTAGCATGATAAAGAAGATTCAAAGAGAGTGAGATGCCAGGTCCTTTCATTCAGTCAGTAGCTTCAATCATTTCTGGACGTTTTTCAATGGCAAAAATCAATGAATATTGTAAATGCACAAACAGTAATTTCTCCGCATTGCAAGGTGCAATTCTGAAATTTTTTGCTTTTTCCTGCTCCTCTTAGCATGATAAACAAGATTCAAAGAGAGTGAGATGCCAGCTCCTTTCATTCAGTCAGTAGCTTCAATCATTTCTGGACGTTTTTCAATGGCAAAAATCATTGAATATTGTAAATGCACAAACAGTAATTTCTCCGCATTGCAAGGTGCAATTCTGAAATTTTTTGCTTTTTCCTGCTCCTCTTAGCATGATAAAGAAGATTCAAAGAGAGTGAGATGCCAGCTCCTTTCATTCAGTCAGTAGCTTCAAACATTTCTGGTATATGAATAACATTCTGTTTTTCAATGGCAAAAATCAATGAATATTGTAAATGCACAAACAGTAATTTCTCCGCATTGCAAGGTGCAATTCTGAAATTTTTTGCTTTTTCCTGCTCCTCTTAGCATGATAAAGAAGATTCAAAGAGAGTGAGATGCCAGCTCCTTTCGTTCAGTCAGTAGCTTCAATCATTTCTGGACGTTTTTCAATGGCAAAAATCATTGAATATTATAAATGCACAAACAGTAATTTCTCCGCATTGCAAGGTGCAATTCTGAAATTTTTTACTTTTTCCTGCTCCTCTTAGCATGATAAAGAAGATTCAAAGAGAGTGAGATGCCAGCTCCTTTCATTCAGTCAGTAGCTTCAATCATTTCTGGTATATGAATAACATGATGTTTTTCAATGGCAAAAATCAATGAATATTGTAAATGCACAAACAGTAATTTCTCCGCATTGCAAGGTGCAATTCTGAAATTTTTTGCTTTTTCCTGCTCCTCTTAGCATGATAAAGAAGATTCAAAGAGAGTGAGATGCCAGCTCCTTTCATTCAGTCAGTAGCTTCAATCATTTCTGGACGTTTTTCAATGGCAAAAATCAATGAATATTGTAAATGCACAAACAGTAATTTCTCCGCATTGCAAGGTGCAATTCTGAAATTTTTTGCTTTTTCCTGCTCCTCTTAGCATGATAAAGAAGATTCAAAGAGAGTGAGATGCCAGCTCCTTTCATTCAGTCAGTAGCATCAAACATTTCTGGTATATGAATAACATGATGTTTTTCAATGGCAAAAATCAATGAATATTGTAAATGCACAAACAGTAATTTCTTCGCATTGCAAGGTGCAATTCTGAAATTTTTTGCTTTTTCCTGCTCCTCTTAGCATGATAAAGAAGATTCAAAGAGAGTGAGATGCCAGCTCCTTTCATTCAGTCAGTAGCTTCAAACATTTCTGGTATATGAATAACATGATGTTTTTCAATGGCGGCAAAAATCAATGAATATTGTAAATGCACAAACAGTAATTTCTCCGCATTGCAAGGTGCAATTCTGAAATTTTTTGCTTTTTCCTGCTCCTCTTAGCATGATAAAGAAGATTCAAAGAGAGTGAGATGCCAGCTCCTTTCATTCAGTCAGTAGCTTCAATCATTTCTGGACGTTTTTCAATGGCAAAAATCATTGAATATTGTAAATGCACAAACAGTAATTTCTCCGCATTGCAAGGTGCAATTCTGAAATTTTTTACTTTTTCCTGCTCCTCTTAGCATGATAAAGAAGATTCAAAGAGAGTGAGATGCCAGCTCCTTTCATTCAGTCAGTAGCTTCAATCATTTCTGGTATATGAATAACATGATGTTTTTCAATCGCAAAAATCAATGAATATTGTAAATGCACAAACAGTAATTTCTCCGCATTGCAAGGTGCAATTCTGAAATGTTTTGCTTTTTCCTGCTCCTCTTAGCATGATAAAGAAGATTCAAAGAGAGTGAGATGCCAGCTCCTTTCATTCAGTCCGTAGCTTCAATCATTTCTGGACGTTTTTCAATGGCAAAAATCAATGAATATTGTAAATGCACAAACAGTAATTTCTCCGCATTGCAAGGTGCAATTCTGAAATTTTTTGCTTTTTCCTGCTCCTCTTAGCATGACAAAGAAGATTCAAAGAGAGTGAGATGCCAGATCCTTTCCTTCAGTCAGTAGCTTCAATCATTTCTGGTATATGAATAACATGATGTTTTTCAATGGCAAAAATCAATGAATTTTGTAAATGCACAAACAGTAATTTCTCCGCATTGCAAGGCGCAATTCTGAAATTTTTTGCTTTTTCCTGCTCCTCTTAGCATGATAAAGAAGATTCAAAGAGAGTGAGATGCCAGCTCCTTTCATTCAGTCAGTAGCTTCAATCATTTCTGGACATTTTTCAATGGCAAAAATCAATGAATATTGTAAATGCACAAACAGTAATTTCTCCGCATTGCAAGGTGCAATTCTGAAATTTTTTGCTTTTTCCTGCTCCTCTTAGCATGATAAAGAAGATTCAAAGAGAGTGAGATGCCAGCTCCTTTCATTCAGTCAGTAGCTTCAATCATTTCTGGACGTTTTTCAATGGCAAAAATCAATGAATATTGTAAATGCACAAACAGTAATTTCTCCGCATTGCAAGGTGCAATTCTGAAATTTTTTGCTTTTTCCTGCTCCTCTTAGCATGATAAAGAAGATTCAAAGAGAGTGAGATGCCAGCTCCTTTCATTCAGTCAGTAGCTTCAAACATTTCTGGTATATGAATAACATTCTGTTTTTCAATGGCAAAAATCAATGAATATTGTAAATGCACAAACAGTAATTTCTCCGCATTGCAAGGTGCAATTCTGAAATTTTTTGCTTTTTCCTGCTCCTCTTAGCATGATAAAGAAGATTCAAAGAGAGTGAGATGCCAGCTCCTTTCGTTCAGTCAGTAGCTTCAATCATTTCTGGACGTTTTTCAATGGCAAAAATCATTGAATATTATAAATGCACAAACAGTAATTTCTCCGCATTGCAAGGTGCAATTCTGAAATTTTTTACTTTTTCCTGCTCCTCTTAGCATGATAAAGAAGATTCAAAGAGAGTGAGATGCCAGCTCCTTTCATTCAGTCAGTAGCTTCAATCATTTCTGGTATATGAATAACATGATGTTTTTCAATGGCAAAAATCAATGAATATTGTAAATGCACAAACAGTAATTTCTCCGCATTGCAAGGTGCAATTCTGAAATTTTTTGCTTTTTCCTGCTCCTCTTAGCATGATAAAGAAGATTCAAAGAGAGTGAGATGCCAGCTCCTTTCATTCAGTCAGTAGCTTCAATCATTTCTGGACGTTTTTCAATGGCAAAAATCAATGAATATTGTAAATGCACAAACAGTAATTTCTCCGCATTGCAAGGTGCAATTCTGAAATTTTTTGCTTTTTCCTGCTCCTCTTAGCATGATAAAGAAGATTCAAAGAGAGTGAGATGCCAGCTCCTTTCATTCAGTCAGTAGCATCAAACATTTCTGGTATATGAATAACATGATGTTTTTCAATGGCAAAAATCAATGAATATTGTAAATGCACAAACAGTAATTTCTTCGCATTGCAAGGTGCAATTCTGAAATTTTTTGCTTTTTCCTGCTCCTCTTAGCATGATAAAGAAGATTCAAAGAGAGTGAGATGCCAGCTCCTTTCATTCAGTCAGTAGCTTCAAACATTTCTGGTATATGAATAACATGATGTTTTTCAATGGCGGCAAAAATCAATGAATATTGTAAATGCACAAACAGTAATTTCTCCGCATTGCAAGGTGCAATTCTGAAATTTTTTGCTTTTTCCTGCTCCTCTTAGCATGATAAAGAAGATTCAAAGAGAGTGAGATGCCAGCTCCTTTCATTCAGTCAGTAGCTTCAATCATTTCTGGACGTTTTTCAATGGCAAAAATCATTGAATATTGTAAATGCACAAACAGTAATTTCTCCGCATTGCAAGGTGCAATTCTGAAATTTTTTACTTTTTCCTGCTCCTCTTAGCATGATAAAGAAGATTCAAAGAGAGTGAGATGCCAGCTCCTTTCATTCAGTCAGTAGCTTCAATCATTTCTGGTATATGAATAACATGATGTTTTTCAATCGCAAAAATCAATGAATATTGTAAATGCACAAACAGTAATTTCTCCGCATTGCAAGGTGCAATTCTGAAATGTTTTGCTTTTTCCTGCTCCTCTTAGCATGATAAAGAAGATTCAAAGAGAGTGAGATGCCAGCTCCTTTCATTCAGTCAGTAGCTTCAATCATTTCTGGACGTTTTTCAATGGCAAAAATCAATGAATATTGTAAATGCACAAACAGTAATTTCTCCGCATTGCAAGGTGCAATTCTGAAATTTTTTGCTTTTTCCTGCTCCTCTTAGCATGACAAAGAAGATTCAAAGAGAGTGAGATGCCAGATCCTTTCCTTCAGTCAGTAGCTTCAATCATTTCTGGTATATGAATAACATGATGTTTTTCAATGGCAAAAATCAATGAATTTTGTAAATGCACAAACAGTAATTTCTCCGCATTGCAAGGCGCAATTCTGAAATTTTTTGCTTTTTCCTGCTCCTCTTAGCATGATAAAGAAGATTCAAAGAGAGTGAGATGCCAGCTCCTTTCATTCAGTCAGTAGCTTCAATCATTTCTGGACGTTTTTCAATGGCAAAAATCAATGAATATTGTAAATGCACAAACAGTAATTTCTCCGCATTGCAAGGTGCAATTCTGAAATTTTTTGCTTTTTCCTGCTCCTCTTAGCATGATAAAGAAGATTCAAAGAGAGTGAGATGCCAGCTCCTTTCATTCAGTCAGTAGCTTCAATCATTTCTGGACGTTTTTCAATGGCAAAAATCAATGAATATTGTAAATGCACAAACTGCAATTTCTCCGCATTGCAAGGTGCAATTCTGAAATTTTTTGCTTTTTCCTGCTCCTCTTAGCATGATAAAGAAGATTCAAAGAGAGTGAGATGCCAGCTCCTTTCATTCAGTCAGTAGCTTCAATCATTTCTGGTATATGAATAACATGATGTTTTTCAATGGCAAAAATCAATGAATATTGTAAATGCACAAACAGTAATTTCTCCGCATTGCAAGGTGCAATTCTGAAATTTTTTGCTTTTTCCTGCTCCTCTTAGCATGATAAAGAAGATTCAAAGAGAGTGAGATGCCAGCTCCTTTCATTCAGTCAGTAGCTTCAATCATTTCTGGACGTTTTTCAATGGCAAAAATCATTGAATATTGTAAATGCACAAACAGTAATTTCTCCGCATTGCAAGGTGCAATTCTGAAATTTTTTACTTTTTCCTGCTCCTCTTAGCATGATAAAGAAGATTCAAAGAGAGTGAGATGCCAGCTCCTTTCATTCAGTCAGTAGCTTCAATCATTTCTGGTATATGAATAACATGATGTTTTTCAATCGCAAAAATCAATGAATATTGTAAATGCACAAACAGTAATTTCTCCGCATTGCAAGGTGCAATTCTGAAATGTTTTGCTTTTTCCTGCTCCTCTTAGCATGATAAAGAAGATTCAAAGAGAGTGAGATGCCAGCTCCTTTCATTCAGTCAGTAGCTTCAATCATTTCTGGACGTTTTTCAATGGCAAAAATCAATGAATATTGTAAATGCACAAACAGTAATTTCTCCGCATTGCAAGGTGCAATTCTGAAATTTTTTGCTTTTTCCTGCTCCTCTTAGCATGACAAAGAAGATTCAAAGAGAGTGAGATGCCAGATCCTTTCCTTCAGTCAGTAGCTTCAATCATTTCTGGTATATGAATAACATGATGTTTTTCAATGGCAAAAATCAATGAATTTTGTAAATGCACAAACAGTAATTTCTCCGCATTGCAAGGCGCAATTCTGAAATTTTTTGCTTTTTCCTGCTCCTCTTAGCATGATAAAGAAGATTCAAAGAGAGTGAGATGCCAGCTCCTTTCATTCAGTCAGTAGCTTCAATCATTTCTGGACATTTTTCAATGGCAAAAATCAATGAATATTGTAAATGCACAAACAGTAATTTCTCCGCATTGCAAGGTGCAATTCTGAAATTTTTTGCTTTTTCCTGCTCCTCTTAGCATGATAAAGAAGATTCAAAGAGAGTGAGATGCCAGCTCCTTTCATTCAGTCAGTAGCTTCAATCATTTCTGGACGTTTTTCAATGGCAAAAATCAATGAATATTGTAAATGCACAAACAGTAATTTCTCCGCATTGCAAGGTGCAATTCTGAAATTTTTTGCTTTTTCCTGCTCCTCTTAGCATGATAAAGAAGATTCAAAGAGAGTGAGATGCCAGCTCCTTTCATTCAGTCAGTAGCTTCAATCATTTCTGGACGTTTTTCAATGGCAAAAATCATTGAATATTGTAAATGCACAAACAGTAATTTCTCCGCATTGCAAGGTGCAATTCTGAAATTTTTTACTTTTTCCTGCTCCTCTTAGCATGATAAAGAAGATTCAAAGAGAGTGAGATGCCAGCTCCTTTCATTCAGTCAGTAGCTTCAATCATTTCTGGTATATGAATAACATGATGTTTTTCAATCGCAAAAATCAATGAATATTGTAAATGCACAAACAGTAATTTCTCCGCATTGCAAGGTGCAATTCTGAAATGTTTTGCTTTTTCCTGCTCCTCTTAGCATGATAAAGAAGATTCAAAGAGAGTGAGATGCCAGCTCCTTTCATTCAGTCAGTAGCTTCAATCATTTCTGGACGTTTTTCAATGGCAAAAATCAATGAATATTGTAAATGCACAAACAGTAATTTCTCCGCATTGCAAGGTGCAATTCTGAAATTTTTTGCTTTTTCCTGCTCCTCTTAGCATGACAAAGAAGATTCAAAGAGAGTGAGATGCCAGATCCTTTCCTTCAGTCAGTAGCTTCAATCATTTCTGGTATATGAATAACATGATGTTTTTCAATGGCAAAAATCAATGAATTTTGTAAATGCACAAACAGTAATTTCTCCGCATTGCAAGGCGCAATTCTGAAATTTTTTGCTTTTTCCTGCTCCTCTTAGCATGATAAAGAAGATTCAAAGAGAGTGAGATGCCAGCTCCTTTCATTCAGTCAGTAGCTTCAATCATTTCTGGACATTTTTCAATGGCAAAAATCAATGACTATTGTAAATGCACAAACAGTAATTTCTCCGCATTGCAAGGTGCAATTCTGAAATTTTTTGCTTTTTCCTGCTCCTCTTAGCATGATAAACAAGATTCAAAGAGAGTGAGATGCCAGCTCCTTTCATTCAGTCAGTAGCTTCAATCATTTCTGGACGTTTTTCAATGGCAAAAATCATTGAATATTGTAAATGCACAAACAGTAATTTCTCCGCATTGCAAGGTGCAATTCTGAAATTTTTTACTTTTTCCTGCTCCTCTTAGCATGATAAAGAAGATTCAAAGAGAATGAGATGCCAGCTCCTTTCATTCAGTCAGTAGCTTCAATCATTTCTGGTATATGAATAACATGATGTTTTTCAATCGCAAAAATCAATGAATATTGTAAATGCACAAACAGTAATTTCTCCGCATTGCAAGGAGCAATTCTGAAATTTTTTGCTTTTTCCTGCTCCTCTTAGCATGATAAAGAAGATTCAAAGAGAGTGAGATGCCAGCTCCTTTCATTCAGTCAGTAGCTTCAATCATTTCTGGACGTTTTTCAATGGCAAAAATCAATGAATATTGTAAATGCACAAACAGTAATTTCTCCGCATTGCAAGGTGCAATTCTGAAATTTTTTGCTTTTTCCTGCTCCTCTTAGCATGATAAAGAAGATTCAAAGAGAGTGAGATGCCAGCTCCTTTCCTTCAGTCAGTAGCTTCAATCATTTCTGGTATATGAATAACATGATGTTTTTCAAGGGCAAAAATCAATGAATTTTGTAAATGCACAAACAGTAATTTCTCCGCATTGCAAGGCGCAATTCTGAAATTTTTTGCTTTTTCCTGCTCCTCTTAGCATGATAAAGAAGATTCAAAGAGAGTGAGATGCCAGCTCCTTTCATTCAGTCAGTAGCTTCAATCATTTCTGGACATTTTTCAATGGCAAAAATCAATGAATATTGTAAATGCACAAACAGTAATTTCTCCGCATTGCAAGGTGCAATTCTGAAATTTTTTGCTTTTTCCTGCTCCTCTTAGCATGATAAAGAAGATTCAAAGAGAGTGAGATGCCAGCTCCTTTCATTCAGTCAGTAGCTTCAATCATTTCTGGACGTTTTTCAATGGCAAAAATCAATGAATATTGTAAATGCACAAACAGTAATTTCTCCGCATTGCAAGGTGCAATTCTGAAATTTTTTGCTTTTTCCTGCTCCTCTTAGCATGATAAAGAAGATTCAAAGAGAGTGAGGTGCCAGCTCCTTTCATTCAGTCAGGAGCTTCAAACATTTCTGGTATATGAATAACATGTTTTTCAATGGCAAAAATCAATGAATATTGTAAATGCACAAACAGTAATTTCTCCGCATTGCAAGGTGCAATTCTGAAATTTTTTGCTTTTTCCTGCTCCTCTTAGCATGATAAAGAAGATTCAAAGAGAGTGAGATGCCAGCTCCTTTCCTTCAGTCAGTAGCTTCAATCATTTCTGGTATATGAATAACATGATGTTTTTCAATGGCAAAAATCAATGAATTTTGTAAATGCACAAACAGTAATTTCTCCGCATTGCAAGGCGCAATTCTGAAATTTTTTGCTTTTTCCTGCTCCTCTTAGCATGATAAAGAAGATTCAAAGAGAGTGAGATGCCAGCTCCTTTCATTCAGTCAGTAGCTTCAATCATTTCTGGACATTTTTCAATGGCAAAAATCAATGAATATTGTAAATGCACAAACAGTAATTTCTCCGCATTGCAAGGTGCAATTCTGAAATTTTTTGCTTTTTCCTGCTCCTCTTAGCATGATAAAGAAGATTCAAAGAGAGTGAGATGCCAGCTCCTTTCATTCAGTCAGTAGCTTCAATCATTTCTGGACGTTTTTCAATGGCAAAAATCAATGAATATTGTAAATGCACAAACAGTAATTTCTCCGCATTGCAAGGTGCAATTCTGAAATTTTTTGCTTTTTCCTGCTCCTCTTAGCATGATAAAGAAGATTCAAAGAGAGTGAGATGCCAGCTCCTTTCATTCAGTCAGTAGCTTCAATCATTTCTGGACGTTTTTCAATGGCAAAAATCAATGAATATTGTAAATGCACAAACAGTAATTTCTCCGCATTGCAAGGTGCAATTCTGAAATTTTTTGCTTTTTCCTGCTCCTCTTAGCATGATAAAGAAGATTCAAAGAGAGTGAGGTGCCAGCTCCTTTCATTCAGTCAGGAGCTTCAAACATTTCTGGTATATGAATAACATGTTTTTCAATGGCAAAAATCAATGAATATTGTAAATGCACAAACAGTAATTTCTCCGCATTGCAAGGTGCAATTCTGAAATTTTTTGCTTTTTCCTGCTCCTCTTAGCATGATAAAGAAGATTCAAAGAGAGTGAGATGCCAGCTCCTTTCATTCAGTCAGTAGCTTCAATCATTTCTGGACGTTTTTCAATGGCAAAAATCAATGAATATTGTAAATGCACAAACTGTAATTTCTCCGCATTGCAAGGTGCAATTCTGAAATTTTTTGCTTTTTCCTGCTCCTCTTAGCATGATAAAGAAGATTCAAAGAGAGTGAGATGCCAGCTCCTTTCATTCAGTCAGTAGCTTCAATCATTTCTGGACGTTTTTCAATGGCAAAAATCGATGAATATTGTAAATGCACAAACAGTAATTTCTCCGCATTGCAAGGTGCAATTCTGAAATTTTTTGCTTTTTCCTGCTCCTCTTAGAATGATAAAGAAGATTCAAAGAGAGTGAGATGCCAGCTCCTTTCATTCAGTCAGTACCTTCAATCATTTCTGGACGTTTTTCAATGGCAAAAATCGATGAATATTGTAAATGCACAAACAGTAATTTCTCCGCATTGCAAGGTGCAATTCTGAAATTTTTTGCTTTTTCCTGCTCCTCTTAGCATGATAAAGAAGATTCAAAGAGAGTGAGGTGCCAGTTCCTTTCATTCAGTCAGTAGCTTCAAACATTTCTGGTATATGAATAACATGATGTTTTTCAATGGCAAAAATCAATGAATATTGTAAATGCACAAACAGTAATTTCTCCGCATTGCAAGGTGCAAGTCTGAAATTTTTTGCTTTTTCCTGCTCCTCTTAGCATGATAAAGAAGATTCAAAGAGAGTGAGATGCCAGCTCCTTTCATTCAGTCAGTAGCTTCAAACATTTCTGGTATATGAATAACATGATGTTTTTCAATGGCAAAAATCAATGAATATTGTAAATGCACAAACAGTAATTTCTCCGCATTGCAAGGTGCAAGTCTGAAATTTTTTGCTTTTTCCTGCTCCTCTTAGCATGATAAAGAAGATTCAAAGAGAGTGAGATGCCAGCTACTTTCATTCAGTCAGTAGCTTCAATCATTTCTGGACGTTTTTCAATGGTAAAAATCAATGAATATTGTAAATGCACAAACAGTAATTTCTCCACATTGCAAGGTGCAATTCTGAAATTTTTTGCTTTATCCTGCTCCTCTTAGCATGATAAAGAAGATTCAAAGAGATTGAGATGCCAGCTCCTTTCATTCAGTCAGTAGCTTCAAACATTTCTGGTATATGAATAACATGATGTTTTTCAATGGCAAAAATCAATGAATATTGTAAATGCACAAACAGTAATTTCTCCGCATTGCAAGGTGCAATTCTGAAATTTTTTGCTTTTTCCTGCTCCTCTTAGCATGATAAAGAAGATTCAAAGAGAGTGGGATGCCAGCTCCTTTCATTCAGTCAGTAGCTTCAAACATTTCTGGTATATGAATAACATGATGTTTTTCAATGGCAAAAATCAATGAATATTGTAAATGCACAAACAGTAATTTCTCCGCATTGCAAGGTGCAAGTCTGAAATTTTTTGCTTTTTCCTGCTCCTCTTAGCATGATAAAGAAGATTCAAAGAGAGTGAGATGCCAGCTACTTTCATTCAGTCAGTAGCTTCAATCATTTCTGGACGTTTTTCAATGGTAAAAATCAATGAATATTGTAAATGCACAAACAGTAATTTCTCCACATTGCAAGGTGCAATTCTGAAATTTTTTGCTTTTTCCTGCTCCTCTTAGCATGATAAAGAAGATTCAAAGAGAGTGAGATGCCAGCTCCTTTCATTCAGTCAGTAGCTTCAAACATTTCTGGTATATGAATAACATGATGTTTTTCAATGGCAAAAATCAATGAATATTGTAAATGCACAAACAGTAATTTCTCCGCATTGCAAGGTGCAATTCTGAAATTTTTTGCTTTTTCCTGCTCCTCTTAGCATGATAAAGAAGATTCAAAGAGAGTGAGATGCCAGCTCCTTTCATTCAGTCAGTAGCTTCAATCATTTCTGGATGTTTTTCAATGGCAAAAATCAATGAATATTGTAAATGCACAAACTGTAATTTCTCCGCATTGCAAGGTGCAATTCTGAAATTTTTTGCTTTTTCCTGCTCCTCTTAGCATGATAAAGAAGATTCAAAGAGAGTGAGATGCCAGCTCCTTTCATTCAGTCAGTAGCTTCAATCATTTCTGGACGTTTTTCAATGGCAAAAATCAATGAATATTGTAAATGCACAAACAGTAATTTCTCCGCATTGCAAGGTGCAATTCTGAAATTTTTTGCTTTTTCCTGCTCCTCTTAGCATGATAAAGAAGATTCAAAGAGAGTGAGATGCCAGCTCCTTTCATTCAGTCAGTACCTTCAATCATTTCTGGACGTTTTTCAATGGCAAAAATCAATGAATATTGTAAATGCACAAACAGTAATTTTTCCGCATTGCAAGGTGCAATTCTGAAATTTTTTGCTTTTTCCCGCTCCTCTTAGCATGATAAAGAAGATTCAAAGAGAGTGAGGTGCCAGCTCCTTTCATTCAGTCAGTAGCTTCAAACATTTCTGGTATATGAATAACATGTTTTTCAATGGCAAAAATCAATGAATATTGTAAATGCACAAACAGTAATTTCTCCGCATTGCAAGGTGCAATTCTGAAATTTTTTGCTTTTTCCTGCTCCTCTTAGCATGATAAAGAAGATTCAAAGAGAGTGAGATGCCAGCTCCTTTCATTCAGTCAGTAGCTTCAATCATTTCTGGACGTTTTTCAATGGCAAAAATCAATGAATATTGTAAATGCACAAACAGTAATTTCTCCGCATTGCAAGGTGCAATTCTGAAATTTTTTGCTTTTTCCTGCTCCTCTTAGCATGATAAAGAAGATTCAAAGAGAGTGAGATGCCAGCTCCTTTCATTCAGTCAGTAGCTTCAATCATTTCTGGACGTTTTTCAATGGCAAAAATCAATGAATATTGTAAATGCACAAACAGTAATTTCTCCGCATTGCAAGGTGCAATTCTGAAATTTTTTGCTTTTTCCTGCTCCTCTTAGCATGATAAAGAAGATTCAAAGAGAGTGAGATGCCAGCTCCTTTCATTCAGTCAGTAGCTTCAAACATTTCTGGTATATGAATAACATGATGTTTTTCAATGGCAAAAATCAATGAATATTGTAAATGCACAAACAGTAATTTCTCCGCATTGCAAGGTGCAAGTCTGAAATTTTTTGCTTTTTCCTGCTCCTCTTAGCATGATAAAGAAGATTCAAAGAGAGTGAGATGCCAGCTACTTTCATTCAGTCAGTAGCTTCAATCATTTCTGGACGTTTTTCAATGGTAAAAATCAATGAATATTGTAAATGCACAAACAGTAATTTCTCCACATTGCAAGGTGCAATTCTAAAATTTTTTGCTTTTTCCTGCTCCTCTTAGCATGATAAAGAAGATTCAAAGAGAGTGAGATGCCAGCTCCTTTCATTCAGTCAGTAGCTTCAAACATTTCTGGTATATGAATAACATGATGTTTTTCAATGGCAAAAATCAATGAATATTGTAAATGCACAAACAGTAATTTCTCCGCATTGCAAGGTGCAATTCTGAAATTTTTTGCTTTTTCCTGCTCCTCTTAGCATGATTCAAAGAGAGTGAGATGCCAGCTCCTTTCATTCAGTCAGTAGCTTCAATCATTTCTGGACATTTTTCAATGGCAAAAATCAATGAATATTGTAAATGCACAAACAGTAATTTCTCCGCATTGCAAGGTGCAATTCTGAAATTTTTTGCTTTTTCCTGCTCCTCTTAGCATGATAAAGAAGATTCAAAGAGAGTGAGATGTCAGCTCCTTTCATTCAGTCAGTAGCTTCAAACATTTCTGGTATATGAATAACATGATGTTTTTCAATGGCAAAAATCAATGAATATTGTAAATGCACAAACAGTAATTTCTCCGCATTGCAAGGTGCAATTCTGAAATTTTTTGCTTTTTCCTGCTCCTCTTAGCATGATAAAGAAGATTCAAAGAGAGTGAGATGCCAGCTCCTTTCATTCAGTCAGTAGCTTCAAACATTTCTGGTATATGAATAACATGATGTTTTTCAATGGCAAAAATCAATGAATATTGTAAATGCACAAATAGTAATTTCTCCGCATTGCAAGGTGCAAGTCTGAAATTTTTTGCTTTTTCCTGCTCCTCTTAGCATGATAAAGAAGATTCAAAGAGAGTGAGATGCCAGCTACTTTCATTCAGTCAGTAGCTTCAATCATTTCTGGACGTTTTTCAATGGTAAAAATCAATGAATATTGTAAATGCACAAACAGTAATTTCTCCACATTGCAAGGTGCAATTCTGAAATTTTTTGCTTTTTCCTGCTCATCTTAGCATGATAAAGAAGATTCAAAGAGATTGAGATGCCAGCTCCTTTCATTCAGTCAGTAGCTTCAAACATTTCTTGTATATGAATAACATGATGTTTTTCAATGGCAAAAATCAATGAATATTGTAAATGCACAAACAGTAATTTCTCCGCATTGCAAGGTGCAATTCTGAAATTTTTTGCTTTTTCCTGCTCCTCTTAGCATGATAAAGAAGATTCAAAGAGAGTGAGATGCCAGCTCCTTTCATTCAGTCAGTAGCTTCAAACATTTCTGGTATATGAATAACATGATGTTTTTCAATGGCAAAAATCAATGAATATTGTAAATGCACAAACAGTAATTTCTCCGCATTGCAAGGTGCAAGTCTGAAATTTTTTGCTTTTTCCTGCTCCTCTTAGCATGATAAAGAAAATTCAAAGAGAGTGAGATGCCAGCTACTTTCATTCAGTCAGTAGCTTCAATCATTTCTGGACGTTTTTCAATGGTAAAAATCAATGAATATTGTAAATGCACAAACAGTAATTTCTCCACATTGCAAGGTGCAATTCTGAAATTTTTTGCTTTTTCCTGCTCCTCTTAGCATGATAAAGAAGATTCAAAGAGAGTGAGATGCCAGCTCCTTTCATTCAGTCAGTAGCTTCAAACATTTCTGGTATATAAATAACATGATGTTTTTCAATGGCAAAAATCAATGAATATTGTAAATGCACAAACAGTAATTTCTCCGCATTGCAAGGTGCAATTCTGAAATTTTTTGCTTTTTCCTGTTCCTCTTAGCATGATAAAGAAGATTCAAAGAGAGTGAGATGCCAGCTCCTTTCATTCAGTCAGTAGCTTCAATCATTTCTGGACGTTTCTCAATGGCAAAAATCAATGAATATTGTAAATGCACAAACTGTAATTTCTCCGCATTGCAAGGTGCAATTCTGAAATTTTTTGCTTTTTCCTGCTCCTCTTAGCATGATAAAGAAGATTCAAAGAGAGTGAGATGCCAGCTCCTTTCATTCAGTCAGTAGCTTCAATCATTTCTGGACGTTTTTCAATGGCAAAAATCAATGAATATTGTAAATGCACAAACAGTAATTTCTCCGCATTGCAAGGTGCAATTCTGAAATTTTTTGCTTTTTCCTGCTCCTCTTAGCATGATAAAGAAGATTCAAAGAGAGTGAGATGCCAGCTCCTTTCATTCAGTCAGTACCTTCAATCATTTCTGGACGTTTTTCAATGGCAAAAATCAATGAATATTGTAAATGCACAAACAGTAATTTCTCCGCATTGCAAGGTGCAATTCTGAAATTTTTTGCTTTTTCCCGCTCCTCTTAGCATGATAAAGAAGATTCAAAGAGAGTGAGGTGCCAGCTCCTTTCATTCAGTCAGTAGCTTCAAACATTTCTGGTATATGAATTACATGTTTTTCAATGGCAAAAATCAATGAATATTGTAAATGCACAAACAGTAATTTCTCCGCATTGCAAGGTGCAATTCTGAAATTTTTTGCTTTTTCCTGCTCCTCTTAGCATGATAAAGAAGATTCAAAGAGAGTGAGATGCCAGCTCCTTTCATTCAGTCAGTAGCTTCAATCATTTCTGGACGTTTTTCAATGGCAAAAATCAATGAATATTGTAAATGCACAAACAGTAATTTCTCCGCATTGCAAGGTGCAATTCTGAAATTTTTTGCTTTTTCCTGCTCCTCTTAGCATGATAAAGAAGATTCAAAGAGAGTGAGATGCCAGCTCCTTTCATTCAGTCAGTACCTTCAATCATTTCTGGACGTTTTTCAATGGCAAAAATCAATGAATATTGTAAATGCACAAACAGTAATTTTTCCGCATTGCAAGGTGCAATTCTGAAATTTTTTGCTTTTTCCCGCTCCTCTTAGCATGATAAAGAAGATTCAAAGAGAGTGAGGTGCCAGCTCCTTTCATTCAGTCAGTAGCTTCAAACATTTCTGGTATATGAATAACATGTTTTTCAATGGCAAAAATCAATGAATATTGTAAATGCACAAACAGTAATTTCTCCGCATTGCAAGGTGCAATTCTGAAATTTTTTGCTTTTTCCTGCTCCTCTTAGCATGATAAAGAAGATTCAAAGAGAGTGAGATGCCAGCTCCTTTCATTCAGTCAGTAGCTTCAATCATTTCTGGACGTTTTTCAATGGCAAAAATCAATGAATATTGTAAATGCACAAACAGTAATTTCTCCGCATTGCAAGGTGCAATTCTGAAATTTTTTGCTTTTTCCTGCTCCTCTTAGCATGATAAAGAAGATTCAAAGAGAGTGAGATGCCAGCTCCTTTCATTCAGTCAGTAGCTTCAATCATTTCTGGACGTTTTTCAATGGCAAAAATCAATGAATATTGTAAATGCACAAACAGTAATTTCTCCGCATTGCAAGGTGCAATTCTGAAATTTTTTGCTTTTTCCTGCTCCTCTTAGCATGATAAAGAAGATTCAAAGAGAGTGAGATGCCAGCTCCTTTCATTCAGTCAGTAGCTTCAAACATTTCTGGTATATGAATAACATGATGTTTTTCAATGGCAAAAATCAATGAATATTGTAAATGCACAAACAGTAATTTCTCCGCATTGCAAGGTGCAAGTCTGAAATTTTTTGCTTTTTCCTGCTCCTCTTAGCATGATAAAGAAGATTCAAAGAGAGTGAGATGCCAGCTACTTTCATTCAGTCAGTAGCTTCAATCATTTCTGGACGTTTTTCAATGGTAAAAATCAATGAATATTGTAAATGCACAAACAGTAATTTCTCCACATTGCAAGGTGCAATTCTAAAATTTTTTGCTTTTTCCTGCTCCTCTTAGCATGATAAAGAAGATTCAAAGAGAGTGAGATGCCAGCTCCTTTCATTCAGTCAGTAGCTTCAAACATTTCTGGTATATGAATAACATGATGTTTTTCAATGGCAAAAATCAATGAATATTGTAAATGCACAAACAGTAATTTCTCCGCATTGCAAGGTGCAATTCTGAAATTTTTTGCTTTTTCCTGCTCCTCTTAGCATGATTCAAAGAGAGTGAGATGCCAGCTCCTTTCATTCAGTCAGTAGCTTCAATCATTTCTGGACATTTTTCAATGGCAAAAATCAATGAATATTGTAAATGCACAAACAGTAATTTCTCCGCATTGCAAGGTGCAATTCTGAAATTTTTTGCTTTTTCCTGCTCCTCTTAGCATGATAAAGAAGATTCAAAGAGAGTGAGATGTCAGCTCCTTTCATTCAGTCAGTAGCTTCAAACATTTCTGGTATATGAATAACATGATGTTTTTCAATGGCAAAAATCAATGAATATTGTAAATGCACAAACAGTAATTTCTCCGCATTGCAAGGTGCAATTCTGAAATTTTTTGCTTTTTCCTGCTCCTCTTAGCATGATAAAGAAGATTCAAAGAGAGTGAGATGCCAGCTCCTTTCATTCAGTCAGTAGCTTCAAACATTTCTGGTATATGAATAACATGATGTTTTTCAATGGCAAAAATCAATGAATATTGTAAATGCACAAATAGTAATTTCTCCGCATTGCAAGGTGCAAGTCTGAAATTTTTTGCTTTTTCCTGCTCCTCTTAGCATGATAAAGAAGATTCAAAGAGAGTGAGATGCCAGCTACTTTCATTCAGTCAGTAGCTTCAATCATTTCTGGACGTTTTTCAATGGTAAAAATCAATGAATATTGTAAATGCACAAACAGTAATTTCTCCACATTGCAAGGTGCAATTCTGAAATTTTTTGCTTTTTCCTGCTCCTCTTAGCATGATAAAGAAGATTCAAAGAGAGTGAGATGCCAGCTCCTTTCATTCAGTCAGTAGCTTCAAACATTTCTGGTATATAAATAACGATGTTTTTCAATGGCAAAAATCAATGAATATTGTAAATGCACAAACAGTAATTTCTCCGCATTGCAAGGTGCAATTCTGAAATTTTTTGCTTTTTCCTGTTCCTCTTAGCATGATAAAGAAGATTCAAAGAGAGTGAGATGCCAGCTCCTTTCATTCAGTCAGTAGCTTCAATCATTTCTGGACGTTTCTCAATGGCAAAAATCAATGAATATTGTAAATGCACAAACTGTAATTTCTCCGCATTGCAAGGTGCAATTCTGAAATTTTTTGCTTTTTCCTGCTCCTCTTAGCATGATAAAGAAGATTCAAAGAGAGTGAGATGCCAGCTCCTTTCATTCAGTCAGTAGCTTCAATCATTTCTGGACGTTTTTCAATGGCAAAAATCAATGAATATTGTAAATGCACAAACAGTAATTTCTCCGCATTGCAAGGTGCAATTCTGAAATTTTTTGCTTTTTCCTGCTCCTCTTAGCATGATAAAGAAGATTCAAAGAGAGTGAGATGCCAGCTCCTTTCATTCAGTCAGTACCTTCAATCATTTCTGGACGTTTTTCAATGGCAAAAATCAATGAATATTGTAAATGCACAAACAGTAATTTCTCCGCATTGCAAGGTGCAATTCTGAAATTTTTTGCTTTTTCCCGCTCCTCTTAGCATGATAAAGAAGATTCAAAGAGAGTGAGGTGCCAGCTCCTTTCATTCAGTCAGTAGCTTCAAACATTTCTGGTATATGAATTACATGTTTTTCAATGGCAAAAATCAATGAATATTGTAAATGCACAAACAGTAATTTCTCCGCATTGCAAGGTGCAATTCTGAAATTTTTTGCTTTTTCCTGCTCCTCTTAGCATGATAAAGAAGATTCAAAGAGAGTGAGATGCCAGCTCCTTTCATTCAGTCAGTAGCTTCAATCATTTCTGGACGTTTTTCAATGGCAAAAATCAATGAATATTGTAAATGCACAAACAGTAATTTCTCCGCATTGCAAGGTGCAATTCTGAAATTTTTTGCTTTTTCCTGCTCCTCTTAGCATGATAAAGAAGATTCAAAGAGAGTGAGATGCCAGCTCCTTTCATTCAGTCAGTAGCTTCAATCATTTCTGGACGTTTTTCAATGGCAAAAATCAATGAATATTGTAAATGCACAAAAAGTAATTTCTCCGCATTGCAAGGTGCAATTCTGAAATTTTTTGCTTTTTCCTGCTCCTCTTAGCATGATAAAGAAGATTCAAAGAGAGTGAGATGCCAGCTCCTTTCATTCAGTCAGTAGCTTCAAACATTTCTGGTATATGAATAACATGATGTTTTTCAATGGCAAAAATCAATGAATATTGTAAATGCACAAACAGTAATTTCTCCGCATTGCAAGGTGCAAGTCTGAAATTTTTTGCTTTTTCCTGCTCCTCTTAGCATGATAAAAAAGATTCAAAGAGAGTGAAATGGCAGCTACTTTCATTCAGTCAGTAGCTTCAATCATTTCTGGACGTTTTTCAATGGTAAAAATCAATGAATATTGTAAATGCACAAACAGTAATTTCTCCACATTGCAAGGTGCAATTCTGAAATTTTTTGCTTTTTCCTGCTCCTCTTAGCATGATAAAGAAGATTCAAAGAGAGTGAGATGCCAGCTCCTTTCATTCAGTCAGTAGCTTCAAACATTTCTGGTATATGAATAACATGATGTTTTTCAATGGCAAAAATCAATGAATATTGTAAATGCACAAACAGTAATTTCTCCGCATTGCAAGGTGCAATTCTGAAATTTCTTGCTTTTTCCTGCTCCTCTTAGCATGATAAAGAAGATTCAAAGAGAGTGAGATGCCAGCTCCTTTCATTCAGTCAGTAGCTTCAATCATTTCTGGACTTTTTTCAACGGCAAAAATCAATGAATATTGTAAATGCACAAACAGTAATTTCTCCGCATTGCAAGGTGCAATTCTGAAATTTTTTGCTTTTTCCTGCTCCTCTTAGCATGATAAAGAAGATTCAAAGAGAGTGAGATGCCAGCTCCTTTCATTCAGTCAGTAGCTTCAATCATTTCTGGACGTTTTTCAATGGCAAAAATCAATGTATATTGTAAATGCACAAACAGTAATTTCTCCGCATTGCAAGGTGCAATTCTGAAATTTTTTGCTTTTTCCTGCTCCTCTTAGCATGATAAAGAAGATTCAAAGAGAGTGAGATGCCAGCTCCTTTCATTCAGTCAGTAGCTTCAATCATTTCTGGACGTTTTTCAATGGCAAAAATCAATGAATATTGTAAATGCACAAACAGTAATTTCTCCGCATTGCAAGGTGCAATTCTGAAATTTTTTGCTTTTTCCTGCTCCTCAGCATGATAAAGAAGATTCAAAGAGAGTGAGATGCCAGCTCCTTTCATTCAGTCAGTAGCTTCAAACATTTCTGGTATATGAATAACATGATGTTTTTCAATGGCAAAAATCAATGAATTTTGTAAATGCACAAACAGCAATTTCTCCGCATTGCAAGGTGCAATTCTGAAATTTTTTGCTTTTTCCTGCTCCTCTTAGCATGATAAAGAAGATTCAAAGAGAGTGAGATGCCAGCTCCTTTCATTCAGTCAGTAGCTTCAATCATTTCTGGACGTTTTTCAATGGCAAAAATCAATGAATATTGTAAATGCACAAACAGTAATTTCTCCGCATTGCGAGGTGCAATTCTGAAATTTTTTGCTTTTTCCTGCTCCTCTTAGCATGATAAAGAAGATTCAAAGAGAGTGAGATGCCAGCTCCTTTCATTCAGTCAGTAGCTTCAATCATTTCTGGTATGTGAATAACATGATGTTTTTCAATGGCAAAAATCAATGAATATTGTAAATGCACAAACAGTAATTTCTCCGCATTGCAAGGTGCAATTCTGAAATTTTTTGCCTTTTCCTGCTCCTCTTAGCATGATAAAGAAGATTCAAAGAGAGTGAGATGCCAGCTCCTTTCATTCAGTCAGTAGCTTCAATCATTTCTGGACGTTTTTCAATGGCAAAAATCAATGAATATTGTAAATGCACAAACAGTAATTTCTCCGCATTGCAAGGTGTAATTCTGAAATTTTTTGCTTTTTCCTGCTCCTCTTAGCATGATAAAGAAGATTCAAAGAGAGTGAGATTCCAGCTCCTTTCATTCAGTCAGTAGCTTCAAACATTTCTGGTATATGAATAACATGATGTTTTTCAATGGCAAAAATCAATGAATATTGTAAATGCACAAACAGTAATTTCTCCGCATTGCAAGGTGCAATTCTGAAATTTTTTGCTTTTTCCTGCTCCTCTTAGCATGATAAAGAAGATTCAAAGAGAGTGAGATGCCAGCTCCTTTCATTCAGTCAGTAGCTTCAATCATTTCTGGACGTTTTTCAATGGCAAAAATCAATGAATATTGTAAATGCACAAACAGTAATTTCTCCGCATTGCAAGGTGCAATTCTGAAATTTTTTGCTTTTTCCTGCTCCTCTTAGCATGATAAAGAAGATTCAAAGAGAGTGAGATGCCAGCTCCTTTCATTCAGTCAGTAGCTTCAATCATTTCTGGTATATGAATAACATGATGTTTTTCAATGGCAAAAATCAATGAATATTGTAAATGCACAAACAGTAATTTCTCCGCATTGCAAGGTGCAATTCTGAAATTTTTTGCTTTTTCCTGCTCCTCTTAGCATGATAAAGAAGCTTCAAAGAGAGTGAGATGCCAGCTCCTTTCATTCAGTCAGTAGCTTCAATCATTTCTGGATGTTTTTCAATGGCAAAAATCAATGAATATTGTAAATGCACAAACAGTAATTTCTCCGCATTGCAAGGTGCAATTCTGAAATTTTTTGCTTTTTCCTGCTCCTCTTAGCATGATAAAGAAGATTCAAAGAGAGTGACATGCCAGCTCCTTTCATTCAGTCAGTAGCTTCAAACATTTCTGGTATATGAATAACATGATGTTTTTCAATGGCAAAAATCAATGAATATTGTAAATGCACAAACAGTAATTTCTCCGCATTGCAAGGTGCAATTCTGAAATTTTTTGCTTTTTCCTGCTCCTCTTAGCATGATAAAGAAGATTCAAAGAGAGTGAGATGCCAGCTCCTTTCATTCAGTCAGTAGCTTCAATCATTTCTGGACGTTTTTCAATGGCAAAAATCAATGAATATTGTAAATGCACAAACAGTAATTTCTCCGCATTGCAAGGTGCAATTCTGAAATTTTTTGCTTTTTCCTGCTCCTCTTAGCATGATAAAGAAGATTCAAAGAGAGTGAGATGCCAGCTCCTTTCATTCAGTCAGTAGCTTCAATCATTTCTGGACGTTTTTCAACGGCAAAAATCAATGAATATTGTAAATGCACAAACAGTAATTTCTCTGCATTGCAAGGTGCAATTCTGAAATTTTTTGCTTTTTCCTGCTCCTCTTAGCATGATAAAGAAGATTCAAAGAGAGTGAGATGCCAGCTCCTTTCATTCAGTCAGTAGCTTCAAACATTTCTGGACGTTTTTCAATGGCAAAAATCAATGAATATTGTAAATGCACAAACAGTAATTTCTCCGCATTGCAAGGTGCAATTCTGAAATTTTTTGCTTTTTCCTGCTCCTCTTATCATGATAAAGAAGATTCAAAGAGAGTGAGATGCCAGCTCCTTTCATTCAGTCAGTAGCTTCAATCATTTCTGGTATATGAATAACATGATGTTTAACAATGGCAAAAATCAATGAATATTGTAAATGCACAGACAGTAATTTCTCCGCATTGCAAGGTGCAATTCTGAAATTTTTTGCTTTTTCCTGCTCCTCTTAGCATGATAAAGAAGATTCAAAGAGAGTGAGATGCCAGCTCCTTTCATTCAGTCAGTAGCTTCAATCATTTCTGGATGTTTTTCAATGGCAAAAATCAATAAATATTGTAAATGCACAAACAGTAATTTCTCCGCATTGCAAGGTGCAATTCTGAAATTTTTTGCTTTTTCCTGCTCCTCTTAGCATGATAAAGAAGTTTCAAAGAGAGTGAGATGCCAGCTCCTTTCATTCAGTCAGTAGCTTCAATCATTTCTGGACGTTTTTCAACGGCAAAAATCAATGAATATTGTAAATGCACAAACAGTAATTTCTCCGCATTGCAAGGTGCAATTCTGAAATTTTTTGGTTTTTCCTGCTCCTCTTAGCATGATAAAGAAGATTCAAAGAGAGTGAGATGCCAGCTCCTTTCATTCAGTCAGTAGCTTCAATCATTTATGGACGTTTTTCAATGGCAAAAATCAATGAATATTGTAAATGCACAAACAGTAATTTCTCCGCATTGCAAGGTGCAATTCTGAAATTTTTTGCTTTTTCCTGCTCCTCTTAGCATGATAAAGAAGATTCAAAGAGAGTGAGATGCCAGCTCCTTTCATTCAGTCAGTAGCTTCAATCATTTCTGGACGTTTTTCAATGGCAAAAATCAATGAATATTGTAAATGCACAAACAGTAATTTCTCCGTATTGCAAGGTGCAATTCTGAAATTTTTTGCTTTTTCCTGCTCCTCTTAGCATGATAAAGAAGATTCAAAGAGAGTGAGATGCCAGCTCCTTTCATTCAGTCAGTAGCTTCAATCATTTCTGGACGTTTTTCAATGGCAAAAATCAATGAATATTGTAAATGCACAAGCAGTAATTTCTCCGCATTGCAAGGTGCAATTCTGAAATTTTTTGCTTTTTCCTGCTCCTCTTAGCATGATAAAGAAGATTCAAAGAGACTGAGATGCCAGCTCCTTTCATTCAGTCAGTAGCTTCAATCATTTCTGGACGTTTTTCAATGGCAAAAATCAATGAATATTGTAAATGCACAAACAGTAATTTCTCCGCATTGCAAGGTGCAATTCTGAAATTTTTTACTTTTTCCTGCTCCTCTTAGCATGAAAAAGAAGATTCAAAGAGAGTGAGATGCCAGCTCCTTTCATTCAGTCAGTAGCTTCAATCATTTCTGGTATATGAATAACATGATGTTTTTCAATGGCAAAAATCAATGAATATTGTAAATGCACAAACAGTAATTTCTCCGCATTGCAAGGTGCAATTCTGAATTTTTTTGCTTTTTCCTGCTCCTCTTAGCATGATAAAGAAGATTCAAAGAGAGTGAGATGCCAGCTCCTTTCATTCAGTCAGTAGCTTCAATCATTTCTGGACGTTTTTCAATGGCAAAAATCAATGAATATTGTAAATGCACAAACAGTAATTTCTCCGCATTGCAAGGTGCAATTCTGAAATTTTTTGCTTTTTCCTGCTCCTCTTAGCATGATAAAGAAGATTCAAAGAGAGTGAGATGCCAGCTCCTTTCATTCAGTCAGTAGCTTCAATCATTTCTGGTATATGAATAACATGATGTTTTTCAATGGCAAAAATAATGAATATTGTAAATGCACAAACAGTAATTTCTCCGCATTGCAAGGTGCAATTCTGAAATTTTTTGCTTTTTCCTGCTCCTCTTAGCATGATAAAGAAGATTCAAAGAGAGTGAGATGCCAGCTCCTTTCATTCAGTCAGTAGCTTCAATCATTTCTGGTATATGAATAACATGATGTTTTTCAATGGCAAAAATCAATGAATATTGTAAATGCACAAACAGTAATTTCTCCGCATTGCAAGGTGCAATTCTGAAATTTTTTGCCTTTTCCTGCTCCTCTTAGCATGATAAAGAAGATTCAAAGAGAGTGAGATGCCAGCTCCTTTCATTCAGTCAGTAGCTTCAATCATTTCTGGACGTTTTTCAATGGCAAAAATCAATGAATATTGTAAATGCACAAACAGTAATTTCTCCGCATTGCAAGGTGCAATTCTGAAATTTTTTGCTTTTTCCTGCTCCTCTTAGCATGATAAAGAAGATTCAAAGAGAGTGAGATGCCAGCTCCTTTCATTCAGTCAGTAGCTTCAAACATTTCTGGTATATGAATAACATGATGTTTTTCAATGGCAAAAATCAATGAATATTGTAAATGCACAAACAGTAATTTCTCCGCATTGCAAGGTGCAATTCTGAAATTTTTTGCTTTTTCCTGCTCCTCTTAGCATGATAAAGAAGATTCAAAGAGAGTGAGATGCCAGCTCCTTTCATTCAGTCAGTAGCTTCAATCATTTCTGGACGTTTTTCAATGGCAAAAATCAATGAATATTGTAAATGCACAAACAGTAATTTCTCCGCATTGCAAGGTGCAATTCTGAAATTTTTTGCTTTTTCCTGCTCCTCTTAGCATGATAAAGAAGATTCAAAGAGAGTGAGATGCCAGCTCCTTTCATTCAGTCAGTAGCTTCAATCATTTCTGGACGTTTTTCAATGGCAAAAATCAATGAATATTGTAAATGCACAAACTGCAATTTCTCCGCATTGCAAGGTGCAATTCTGAAATTTTTTGCTTTTTCCTGCTCCTCTTAGCATGATAAAGAAGATTCAAAGAGAGTGAGATGCCAGCTCCTTTCATTCAGTCAGTAGCTTCAATCATTTCTGGTATATGAATAACATGATGTTTTTCAATGGCAAAAATCAATGAATATTGTAAATGCACAAACAGTAATTTCTCCGCATTGCAAGGTGCAATTCTGAAATTTTTTGCTTTTTCCTGCTCCTCTTAGCATGATAAAGAAGATTCAAAGAGAGTGAGATGCCAGCTCCTTTCATTCAGTCAGTAGCTTCAATCATTTCTGGACGTTTTTCAATGGCAAAAATCATTGAATATTGTAAATGCACAAACAGTAATTTCTCCGCATTGCAAGGTGCAATTCTGAAATTTTTTACTTTTTCCTGCTCCTCTTAGCATGATAAAGAAGATTCAAAGAGAGTTAGATGCCAGCTCCTTTCATTCAGTCAGTAGCTTCAATCATTTCTGGTATATGAATAACATGATGTTTTTCAATCGCAAAAATCAATGAATATTGTAAATGCACAAACAGTAATTTCTCCGCATTGCAAGGTGCAATTCTGAAATGTTTTGCTTTTTCCTGCTCCTCTTAGCATGATAAAGAAGATTCAAAGAGAGTGAGATGCCAGCTCCTTTCATTCAGTCAGTAGCTTCAATCATTTCTGGACGTTTTTCAATGGCAAAAATCAATGAATATTGTAAATGCACAAACAGTAATTTCTCCGCATTGCAAGGTGCAATTCTGAAATTTTTTGCTTTTTCCTGCTCCTCTTAGCATGACAAAGAAGATTCAAAGAGAGTGAGATGCCAGATCCTTTCCTTCAGTCAGTAGCTTCAATCATTTCTGGTATATGAATAACATGATGTTTTTCAATGGCAAAAATCAATGAATTTTGTAAATGCACAAACAGTAATTTCTCCGCATTGCAAGGCGCAATTCTGAAATTTTTTGCTTTTTCCTGCTCCTCTTAGCATGATAAAGAAGATTCAAAGAGAGTGAGATGCCAGCTCCTTTCATTCAGTCAGTAGCTTCAATCATTTCTGGACATTTTTCAATGGCAAAAATCAATGAATATTGTAAATGCACAAACAGTAATTTCTCCGCATTGCAAGGTGCAATAATGAAATTTTTTGCTTTTTCCTGCTCCTCTTAGCATGATAAAGAAGATTCAAAGAGAGTGAGATGCCAGCTCCTTTCATTCAGTCAGTAGCTTCAATCATTTCTGGACGTTTTTCAATGGCAAAAATCAATGAATATTGTAAATGCACAAACAGTAATTTCTCCGCATTGCAAGGTGCAATTCTGAAATTTTTTGCTTTTTCCTGCTCCTCTTAGCATGATAAAGAAGATTCAAAGAGAGTGAGATGCCAGCTCCTTTCATTCAGTCAGTAGCTTCAATCATTTCTGGACGTTTTTCAATGGCAAAAATCATTGAATATTGTAAATGCACAAACAGTAATTTCTCCGCATTGCAAGGTGCAATTCTGAAATTTTTTACTTTTTCCTGCTCCTCTTAGCATGATAAAGAAGATTCAAAGAGAGTGAGATGCCAGCTCCTTTCATTCAGTCAGTAGCTTCAATCATTTCTGGTATATGAATAACATGATGTTTTTCAATCGCAAAAATCAATGAATATTGTAAATGCACAAACAGTAATTTCTCCGCATTGCAAGGTGCAATTCTGAAATGTTTTGCTTTTTCCTGCTCCTCTTAGCATGATAAAGAAGATTCAAAGAGAGTGAGATGCCAGCTCCTTTCATTCAGTCAGTAGCTTCAATCATTTCTGGACGTTTTTCAATGGCAAAAATCAATGAATATTGTAAATGCACAAACAGTAATTTCTCCGCATTGCAAGGTGCAATTCTGAAATTTTTTGCTTTTTCCTGCTCCTCTTAGCATGACAAAGAAGATTCAAAGAGAGTGAGATGCCAGATCCTTTTCTTCAGTCAGTAGCTTCAATCATTTCTGGTATATGAATAACATGATGTTTTTCAATGGCAAAAATCAATGAATTTTGTAAATGCACAAACAGTAATTTCTCCGCATTGCAAGGCGCAATTCTGAAATTTTTTGCTTTTTCCTGCTCCTCTTAGCATGATAAAGAAGATTCAAAGAGAGTGAGATGCCAGCTCCTTTCATTCAGTCAGTAGCTTCAATCATTTCTGGACATTTTTCAATGGCAAAAATCAATGAATATTGTAAATGCACAAACAGTAATTTCTCCGCATTGCAAGGTGCAATTCTGAAATTTTTTGCTTTTTCCTGCTCCTCTTAGCATGATAAAGAAGATTCAAAGAGAGTGAGATGCCAGCTCCTTTCATTCAGTCAGTAGCTTCAATCATTTCTGGACGTTTTTCAATGGCAAAAATCAATGAATATTGTAAATGCACAAACAGTAATTTCTCCGCATTGCAAGGTGCAATTCTGAAATTTTTTGCTTTTTCCTGCTCCTCTTAGCATGATAAAGAAGATTCAAAGAGAGTGAGATGCCAGCTCCTTTCATTCAGTCAGTAGCTTCAATCATTTCTGTACGTTTTTCAATGGCAAAAATCAATGAATATTGTAAATGCACAAACTGCAATTTCTCCGCATTGCAAGGTGCAATTCTGAAATTTTTTGCTTTTTCCTGCTCCTCTTAGCATGATAAGGAAGATTCAAAGAGAGTGAGATGCCAGCTCCTTTCATTCAGTCAGTAGCTTCAATCATTTCTGGTATATGAATAACATGATGTTTTTCAATAGCAAAAATCAATGAATATTGTAAATGCACAAACAGTAATTTCTCCGCATTGCAAGGTGCAATTCTGAAATTTTTGGCTTTTTCCTGCTCCTCTTAGCATGATAAAGAAGATTCAAAGAGAGTGAGATGCCAGCTCCTTTCATTCAGTCAGTAGCTTCAATCATTTCTGGACGTTTTTCAATGGCAAAAATCAATGAATATTGTAAATGCACAAACAGTAATTTCTCCGCATTGCAAGGTGCAATTCTGAAATTTTTTGCTTTTTCCTGCTCCTCTTAGCATGATAAACAAGATTCAAAGAGAGTGAGATGCCAGCTCCTTTCATTCAGTCAGTAGCTTCAATCATTTCTGGACGTTTTTCAATGGCAAAAATCATTGAATATTGTAAATGCACAAACAGTAATTTCTCCGCATTGCAAGGTGCAATTCTGAAATTTTTTACTTTTTCCTGCTCCTCTTAGCATGATAAAGAAGATTCAAAGAGAATGAGATGCCAGCTCCTTTCATTCAGTCAGTAGCTTCAATCATTTCTGGTATATGAATAACATGATGTTTTTCAATGGCAAAAATCAATGAATATTGTAAATGCACAAACAGTAATTTCTCCGCATTGCAAGGTGCAATTCTGAAATTTTTTGCCTTTTCCTGCTCCTCTTAGCATGATAAAGAAGATTCAAAGAGAGTGAGATGCCAGCTCCTTTCATTCAGTCAGTAGCTTCAATCATTTCTGGACGTTTTTCAATGGCAAAAATCAATGAATATTGTAAATGCACAAACAGTAATTTCTCCGCATTGCAAGGTGCAATTCTGAAATTTTTTGCTTTTTCCTGCTCTAGCATGATAAAGAAGATTCAAAGAGAGTGAGATGCCAGCTCCTTTCATTCAGTCAGTAGCTTCAAACATTTCTGGTATATGAATAACATGATGTTTTTCAATGGCAAAAATCAATGAATATTGTAAATGCACAAACAGTAATTTCTCCGCATTGCAAGGTGCAATTCTGAAATTTTTTGCTTTTTCCTGCTCCTCTTAGCATGATAAAGAAGATTCAAAGAGAGTGAGATGCCAGCTCCTTTCATTCAGTCAGTAGCTTCAATCATTTCTGGACGTTTTTCAATGGCAAAAATCAATGAATATTGTAAATGCACAAACAGTAATTTCTCCGCATTGCAAGGTGCAATTCTGAAATTTTTTGCTTTTTCCTGCTCCTCTTAGCATGATAAAGAAGATTCAAAGAGAGTGAGATGCCAGCTCCTTTCATTCAGTCAGTAGCTTCAATCATTTCTGGACGTTTTTCAATGGCAAAAATCAATGAATATTGTAAATGCACAAACTGCAATTTCTCCGCATTGCAAGGTGCAATTCTGAAATTTTTTGCTTTTTCCTGCTCCTCTTAGCATGATAAAGAAGATTCAAAGAGAGTGAGATGCCAGCTCCTTTCATTCAGTCAGTAGCTTCAATCATTTCTGGTATATGAATAACATGATGTTTTTCAATGGCAAAAATCAATGAATATTGTAAATGCACAAAAAGTAATTTCTCCGCATTGCAAGGTGCAATTCTGAAATTTTTTGCTTTTTCCTGCTCCTCTTAGCATGATAAAGAAGATTCAAAGAGAGTGAGATGCCAGCTCCTTTCATTCAGTCAGTAGCTTCAATCATTTCTGGACGTTTTTCAATGGCAAAAATCATTGAATATTGTAAATGCACAAACAGTAATTTCTCCGCATTGCAAGGTGCAATTCTGAAATTTTTTGCTTTTTCCTGCTCTAGCATGATAAAGAAGATTCAAAGAGAGTGAGATGCCAGCTCCTTTCATTCAGTCAGTAGCTTCAAACATTTCTGGTATATGAATAACATGATGTTTTTCAATGGCAAAAATCAATGAATATTGTAAATGCACAAACAGTAATTTCTCCGCATTGCAAGGTGCAATTCTGAAATTTTTTGCTTTTTCCTGCTCCTCTTAGCATGATAAAGAAGATTCAAAGAGAGTGAGATGCCAGCTCCTTTCATTCAGTCAGTAGCTTCAATCATTTCTGGACGTTTTTCAATGGCAAAAATCAATGAATATTGTAAATGCACAAACAGTAATTTCTCCGCATTGCAAGGTGCAATTCTGAAATTTTTTGCTTTTTCCTGCTCCTCTTAGCATGATAAAGAAGATTCAAAGAGAGTGAGATGCCAGCTCCTTTCATTCAGTCAGTAGCTTCAATCATTTCTGGTATATGAATAACATGATGTTTTTCAATGGCAAAAATCAATGAATATTGTAAATGCACAAACAGTAATTTCTCCGCATTGCAAGGTGCAATTCTGAAATTTTTTGCTTTTTCCTGCTCCTCTTAGCATGATAAAGAAGATTCAAAGAGAGTGAGATGCCAGCTCCTTTCATTCAGTCAGTAGCTTCAATCATTTCTGGACGTTTTTCAATGGCAAAAATCATTGAATATTGTAAATGCACAAACAGTAATTTCTCCGCATTGCAAGGTGCAATTCTGAAATTTTTTACTTTTTCCTGCTCCTCTTAGCATGATAAAGAAGATTCAAAGAGAGTGAGATGCCAGCTCCTTTCATTCAGTCAGTAGCTTCAATCATTTCTGGTATATGAATAACATGATGTTTTTCAATCGCAAAAATCAATGAATATTGTAAATGCACAAACAGTAATTTCTCCGCATTGCAAGGTGCAATTCTGAAATGTTTTGCTTTTTCCTGCTCCTCTTAGCATGATAAAGAAGATTCAAAGAGAGTGAGATGCCAGCTCCTTTCATTCAGTCAGTAGCTTCAATCATTTCTGGACGTTTTTCAATGGCAAAAATCAATGAATATTGTAAATGCACAAACAGTAATTTCTCCGCATTGCAAGGTGCAATTCTGAAATTTTTTGCTTTTTCCTGCTCCTCTTAGCATGACAAAGAAGATTCAAAGAGAGTGAGATGCCAGATCCTTTCCTTCAGTCAGTAGCTTCAATCATTTCTGGTATATGAATAACATGATGTTTTTCAATGGCAAAAATCAATGAATTTTGTAAATGCACAAACAGTAATTTCTCCGCATTGCAAGGCGCAATTCTGAAATTTTTTGCTTTTTCCTGCTCCTCTTAGCATGATAAAGAAGATTCAAAGAGAGTGAGATGCCAGCTCCTTTCATTCAGTCAGTAGCTTCAATCATTTCTGGACATTTTTCAATGGCAAAAATCAATGAATATTGTAAATGCACAAACAGTAATTTCTCCGCATTGCAAGGTGCAATTCTGAAATTTTTTGCTTTTTCCTGCTCCTCTTAGCATGATAAAGAAGATTCAAAGAGAGTGAGATGCCAGCTCCTTTCATTCAGTCAGTAGCTTCAATCATTTCTGGACGATTTTCAATGGCAAAAATCAATGAATATTGTAAATGCACAAACAGTAATTTCTCCGCATTGCAAGGTGCAATTCTGAAATTTTTTGCTTTTTCCTGCTCCTCTTAGCATGATAAAGAAGATTCAAAGAGAGTGAGATGCCAGCTCCTTTCATTCAGTCAGTAGCTTCAATCATTTCTGGACGTTTTTCAATGGCAAAAATCAATGAATATTGTAAATGCACAAACTGCAATTTCTCCGCATTGCAAGGTGCAATTCTGAAATTTTTTGCTTTTTCCTGCTCCTCTTAGCATGATAAAGAAGATTCAAAGAGAGTGAGATGCCAGCTCCTTTCATTCAGTCAGTAGCTTCAATCATTTCTGGTATATGAATAACATGATGTTTTTCAATGGCAAAAATCAATGAATATTGTAAATGCACAAACAGTAATTTCTCCGCATTGCAAGGTGCAATTCTGAAATTTTTTGCTTTTTCCTGCTCCTCTTAGCATGATAAAGAAGATTCAAAGAGAGTGAGATGCCAGCTCCTTTCATTCAGTCAGTAGCTTCAATCATTTCTGGACGTTTTTCAATGGCAAAAATCAATGAATATTGTAAATGCACAAACTGCAATTTCTCCGCATTGCAAGGTGCAATTCTGAAATTTTTTGCTTTTTCCTGCTCCTCTTAGCATGATAAAGAAGATTCAAAGAGAGTGAGATGCCAGCTCCTTTCATTCAGTCAGTAGCTTCAATCATTTCTGGTATATGAATAACATGATGTTTTTCAATAGCAAAAATCAATGAATATTGTAAATGCACAAACAGTAATTTCTCCGCATTGCAAGGTGCAATTCTGAAATTTTTGGCTTTTTCCTGCTCCTCTTAGCATGATAAAGAAGATTCAAAGAGAGTGAGATGCCAGCTCCTTTCATTCAGTCAGTAGCTTCAATCATTTCTGGACGTTTTTCAATGGCAAAAATCAATGAATATTGTAAATGCACAAACAGTAATTTCTCCGCATTGCAAGGTGCAATTCTGAAATTTTTTGCTTTTTCCTGCTCCTCTTAGCATGATAAACAAGATTCAAAGAGAGTGAGATGCCAGCTCCTTTCATTCAGTCAGTAGCTTCAATCATTTCTGGACGTTTTTCAATGGCAAAAATCATTGAATATTGTAAATGCACAAACAGTAATTTCTCCGCATTGCAAGGTGCAATTCTGAAATTTTTTACTTTTTCCTGCTCCTCTTAGCATGATAAAGAAGATTCAAAGAGAATGAGATGCCAGCTCCTTTCATTCAGTCAGTAGCTTCAATCATTTCTGGTATATGAATAACATGATGTTTTTCAATCGCAAAAATCAATGAATATTGTAAATGCACAAACAGTAATTTCTCCGCATTGCAAGGAGCAATTCTGAAATTTTTTGCTTTTTCCTGCTCCTCTTAGCATGATAAAGAAGATTCAAAGAGAGTGAGATGCCAGCTCCTTTCATTCAGTCAGTAGCTTCAATCATTTCTGGACGTTTTTCAATGGCAAAAATCAATGAATATTGTAAATGCACAAACAGTAATTTCTCCGCATTGCAAGGTGCAATTCTGAAATTTTTTGCTTTTTCCTGCTCCTCTTAGCATGATAAAGAAGATTCAAAGAGAGTGAGATGCCAGCTCCTTTCCTTCAGTCAGTAGCTTCAATCATTTCTGGTATATGAATAACATGATGTTTTTCAATGGCAAAAATCAATGAATTTTGTAAATGCACAAACAGTAATTTCTCCGCATTGCAAGGCGCAATTCTGAAATTTTTTGCTTTTTCCTGCTCCTCTTAGCATGATAAAGAAGATTCAAAGAGAGTGAGAAGCCAGCTCCTTTCATTCAGTCAGTAGCTTCAATCATTTCTTTACATTTTTCAATGGCAAAAATCAATGAATATTGTAAATGCACAAACAGTAATTTCTCCGCATTGCAAGGTGCAATTCTGAAATTTTTTGCTTTTTCCTGCTCCTCTTAGCATAATAAAGAAGATTCAAAGAGAGTGAGATGCCAGCTCCTTTCATTCAGTCAGTAGCTTCAATCATTTCTGGACGTTTTTCAATGGCAAAAATCAATGAATATTGTAAATGCACAAACAGTAATTTCTCCGCATTGCAAGGTGCAATTCTGAAATTTTTTGCTTTTTCCTGCTCCTCTTAGCATGATAAAGAAGATTCAAAGAGAGTGAGGTGCCAGCTCCTTTCATTCAGTCAGGAGCTTCAAACATTTCTGGTATATGAATAACATGTTTTTCAATGGCAAAAATCAATGAATATTGTAAATGCACAAACAGTAATTTCTCCGCATTGCAAGGTGCAATTCTGAAATTTTTTGCTTTTTCCTGCTCCTCTTAGCATGATAAAGAAGATTCAAAGAGAGTGAGATGCCAGCTCCTTTCATTCAGTCAGTAGCTTCAATCATTTCTGGACGTTTTTCAATGGCAAAAATCAATGAATATTGTAAATGCACAAACTGTAATTTCTCCGCATTGCAAGGTGCAATTCTGAAATTTTTTGCTTTTTCCTGCTCCTCTTAGCATGATAAAGAAGATTCAAAGAGAGTGAGATGCCAGCTCCATTCATTGAGTCAGTAGCTTCAATCATTTCTGGACGTTTTTCAATGGCAAAAATCAATGAATATTGTAAATGCACAAACAGTAATTTCTCCGCATTGCAAGGTGCAATTCTGAAATTTTTTGCTTTTTCCTGCTCCTCTTAGAATGATAAAGAAGATTCAAAGAGAGTGAGATGCCAGCTCCTTTCATTCAGTCAGTACCTTCAATCATTTCTGGACGTTTTTCAATGGCAAAAATCAATGAATATTGTAAATGCACAAACAGTAATTTCTCTGCATTGCAAGGTGCAATTCTGAAATTTTTTGCTTTTTCCTGCTCCTCTTAGCATGATAAAGAAGATTCAAAGAGAGTGAGATGCCAGCTCCTTTCATTCAGTCAGTAGCTTCAAACATTTCTGGTATATGAATAACATGATGTTTTTCAATGGCAAAAATCAATGAATATTGTAAATGCACAAACAGTAATTTCTCCGCATTGCAAGGTGCAAGTCTGAAATTTTTTGCTTTTTCCTGCTCCTCTTAGCATGATAAAGAAGATTCAAAGAGAGTGAGATGCCAGCTACTTTCATTCAGTCAGTAGCTTCAATCATTTCTGGACGTTTTTCAATGGTAAAAATCAATGAATATTGTAAATGCACAAACAGTAATTTCTCCACATTGCAAGGTGCAATTCTGAAATTTTTTGCTTTATCCTGCTCCTCTTAGCATGATAAAGAAGATTCAAAGAGATTGAGATGCAAGCTCCTTTCATTCAGTCAGTAGCTTCAAACATTTCTGGTATATGAATAACATGATGTTTTTCAATGGCAAAAATCAATGAATATTGTAAATGCACAAACAGTAATTTCTCCGCATTGCAAGGTGCAATTCTGAAATTTTTTGCTTTTTCCTGCTCCTCTTAGCATGATAAAGAAGATTCAAAGAGAGTGAGATGCCAGCTCCTTTCATTCAGTCAGTAGCTTCAAACATTTCTGGTATATGAATAACATGATGTTTTTCAATGGCAAAAATCAATGAATATTGTAAATGCACAAACAGTAATTTCTCCGCATTGCAAGGTGCAAGTCTGAAATTTTTTGCTTTTTCCTGCTCCTCTTAGCATGATAAAGAAGATTCAAAGAGAGTGAGATGCCAGCTACTTTCATTCAGTCAGTAGCTTCAATCATTTCTGGACGTTTTTCAATGGTAAAAATCAATGATTATTGTAAATGCACAAACAGTAATTTCTCCACATTGCAAGGTGCAATTCTGAAATTTTTTGCTTTTTCCTGCTCCTCTTAGCATGATAAAGAAGATTCAAAGAGAGTGAGATGCCAGCTCCTTTCATTCAGTCAGTAGCTTCAAACATTTCTGGTATATGAATAACATGATGTTTTTCAATGGCAAAAATCAATGAATATTGTAAATGCACAAACAGTAATTTCTCCGCATTGCAAGGTGCAATTCTGAAATTTTTTGCTTTTTCCTGCTCCTCTTAGCATGATAAAGAAGATTCAAAGAGAGTGAGATGCCAGCTCCTTTCATTCAGTCAGTAGCTTCAATCATTTCTGGATGTTTTTCAATGGCAAAAATCAATGAATATTGTAAATGCACAAACTGTAATTTCTCCGCATTGCAAGGTGCAATTCTGAAATTTTTTGCTTTTTCCTGCTCCTCTTAGCATGATAAAGAAGATTCAAAGAGAGTGAGATGCCAGCTCCTTTCATTCAGTCAGTAGCTTCAATCATTTCTGGACGTTTTTCAATGGCAAAAATCAATGAATATTGTAAATGCACAAACAGTAATTTCTCCGCATTGCAAGGTGCAATTCTGAAATTTTTTGCTTTTTCCTGCTCCTCTTAGCATGATAAAGAAGATTCAAAGAGAGTGAGATGCCAGCTCCTTTCATTCAGTCAGTACCTTCAATCATTTCTGGACGTTTTTCAATGGCAAAAATCAATGAATATTGTAAATGCACAAACAGTAATTTTTCCGCATTGCAAGGTGCAATTCTGAAATTTTTTGCTTTTTCCCGCTCCTCTTAGCATGATAAAGAAGATTCAAAGAGAGTGAGGTGCCAGCTCCTTTCATTCAGTCAGTAGCTTCAAACATTTCTGGTATATGAATAACATGTTTTTCAATGGCAAAAATCAATGAATATTGTAAATGCACAAACAGTAATTTTTCCGCATTGCAAGGTGCAATTCTGAAATTTTTTGCTTTTTCCCGCTCCTCTTAGCATGATAAAGAAGATTCAAAGAGAGTGAGATGCCAGCTCCTTTCATTCAGTCAGTAGCTTCAATCATTTCTGGACGTTTTTCAATGGCAAAAATCAATGAATATTGTAAATGCACAAACAGTAATTTCTCCGCATTGCAAGGTGCAATTCTGAAATTTTTTGCTTTTTCCTGCTCCTCTTAGCATGATAAAGAAGATTCAAAGAGAGTGAGATGCCAGCTCCTTTCATTCAGTCAGTAGCTTCAATCATTTCTGGACGTTTTTCAATGGCAAAAATCAATGAATATTGTAAATGCACAAACAGTAATTTCTCCGCATTGCAAGGTGCAATTCTGAAATTTTTTGCTTTTTCCTGCTCCTCTTAGCATGATAAAGAAGATTCAAAGAGAGTGAGATGCCAGCTCCTTTCATTAAGTCAGTAGCTTCAATCATTTCTGGATGTTTTTCAATGGCAAAAATCAATGAATATTGTAAATGCACAAACAGTAATTTCTCCGCATTGCAAGGTGCAATTCTGAAATTTTTTGCTTTTTCCTGCTCCTCTTAGCATGATAAAGAAGATTCAAAGAGAGTGAGATGCCAGCTCCTTTCATTCAGTCAGTAGCTTCAAACATTTCTGGTATATGAATAACATGATGTTTTTCAATGGCAAAAATCAATGAATATTGTAAATGCACAAACAGTAATTTCTCCGCATTGCAAGGTGCAAGTCTGAAATTTTTTGCTTTTTCCTGCTCCTCTTAGCATGATAAAGAAGATTCAAAGAGAGTGAGATGCCAGCTACTTTCATTCAGTCAGTAGCTTCAATCATTTCTGGACGTTTTTCAATGGTAAAAATCAATGAATATTGTAAATGCACAAACAGTAATTTCTCCACATTGCAAGGTGCAATTCTAAAATTTTTTGCTTTTTCCTGCTCCTCTTAGCATGATAAAGAAGATTCAAAGAGAGTGAGATGCCAGCTCCTTTCATTCAGTCAGTAGCTTCAAACATTTCTGGTATATGAATAACATGATGTTTTTCAATGGCAAAAATCAATGAATATTGTAAATGCACAAACAGTAATTTCTCCGCATTGCAAGGTGCAATTCTGAAATTTTTTGCTTTTTCCTGCTCCTCTTAGCATGATTCAAAGAGAGTGAGATGCCAGCTCCTTTCATTCAGTCAGTAGCTTCAATCATTTCTGGACATTTTTCAATGGCAAAAATCAATGAATATTGTAAATGCACAAACAGTAATTTCTCCGCATTGCAAGGTGCAATTCTGAAATTTTTTGCTTTTTCCTGCTCCTCTTAGCATGATAAAGAAGATTCAAAGAGAGTGAGATGTCAGCTCCTTTCATTCAGTCAGTAGCTTCAAACATTTCTGGAATATGAATAACGATGTTTTTCAATGGCAAAAATCAATGAATATTGTAAATGCACAAACAGTAATTTCTCCACATTGCAAGGTGCAATTCTGAAATTTTTTGCTTTTTCCTGCTCCTCTTAGCATGATAAAGAAGATTCAAAGAGAGTGAGATGCCAGCTCCTTTCATTCAGTCAGTAGCTTCAAACATTTCTGGTATATGAATAACATGATGTTTTTCAATGGCAAAAATCAATGAATATTGTAAATGCACAAATAGTAATTTCTCCGCATTGCAAGGTGCAAGTCTGAAATTTTTTGCTTTTTCCTGCTCCTCTTAGCATGATAAAGAAGATTCAAAGAGAGTGAGATGCCAGCTACTTTCATTCAGTCAGTAGCTTCAATCATTTCTGGACGTTTTTCAATGGTAAAAATCAATGAATATTGTAAATGCACAAACAGTAATTTCTCCACATTGCAAGGTGCAATTCTGAAATTTTTTGCTTTTTCCTGCTCCTCTTAGCATGATAAAGAAGATTCAAAGAGATTGAGATGCCAGCTCCTTTCATTCAGTCAGTAGCTTCAAACATTTCTTGTATATGAATAACATGATGTTTTTCAATGGCAAAAATCAATGAATATTGTAAATGCACAAACAGTAATTTCTCCGCATTGCAAGGTGCAATTCTGAAATTTTTTGCTTTTTCCTGCTCCTCTTAGCATGATAAAGAAGATTCAAAGAGAGTGAGATGCCAGCTCCTTTCATTCAGTCAGTAGCTTCAAACATTTCTGGTATATGAATAACATGATGTTTTTCAATGGCAAAAATCAATGAATATTGTAAATGCACAAACAGTAATTTCTCCGCATTGCAAGGTGCAAGTCTGAAATTTTTTGCTTTTTCCTGCTCCTCTTAGCATGATAAAGAAAATTCAAAGAGAGTGAGATGCCAGCTACTTTCATTCAGTCAGTAGCTTCAATCATTTCTGGACGTTTTTCAATGGTAAAAATCAATGAATATTGTAAATGCACAAACAGTAATTTCTCCACATTGCAAGGTGCAAATTCTGAAATTTTTTGCTTTTTCCTGCTCCTCTTAGCATGATAAAGAAGATTCAAAGAGAGTGAGATGCCAGCTCCTTTCATTCAGTCAGTAGCTTCAAACATTTCTGGTATATAAATAACATGATGTTTTTCAATGGCAAAAATCAATGAATATTGTAAATGCACAAACAGTAATTTCTCCGCATTGCAAGGTGCAATTCTGAAATTTTTTGCTTTTTCCTGTTCCTCTTAGCATGATAAAGAAGATTCAAAGAGAGTGAGATGCCAGCTCCTTTCATTCAGTCAGTAGCTTCAATCATTTCTGGACGTTTCTCAATGGCAAAAATCAATGAATATTGTAAATGCACAAACTGTAATTTCTCCGCATTGCAAGGTGCAATTCTGAAATTTTTTGCTTTTTCCTGCTCCTCTTAGCATGATAAAGAAGATTCAAAGAGAGTGAGATGCCAGCTCCTTTCATTCAGTCAGTAGCTTCAATCATTTCTGGACGTTTTTCAATGGCAAAAATCAATGAATATTGTAAATGCACAAACAGTAATTTCTCCGCATTGCAAGGTGCAATTCTGAAATTTTTTGCTTTTTCCTGCTCCTCTTAGCATGATAAAGAAGATTCAAAGAGAGTGAGATGCCAGCTCCTTTCATTCAGTCAGTACCTTCAATCATTTCTGGACGTTTTTCAATGGCAAAAATCAATGAATATTGTAAATGCACAAACAGTAATTTCTCCGCATTGCAAGGTGCAATTCTGAAATTTTTTGCTTTTTCCCGCTCCTCTTAGCATGATAAAGAAGATTCAAAGAGAGTGAGGTGCCAGCTCCTTTCATTCAGTCAGTAGCTTCAAACATTTCTGGTATATGAATTACATGTTTTTCAATGGCAAAAATCAATGAATATTGTAAATGCACAAACAGTAATTTCTCCGCATTGCAAGGTGCAAGTCTGAAATTTTTTGCTTTTTCCTGCTCCTCTTAGCATGATAAAGAAGATTCAAAGAGAGTGAGATGCCAGCTCCTTTCATTCAGTCAGTAGCTTCAATCATTTCTGGTATATGAATAACATGATGTTTTTCAATAGCAAAAATCAATGAATATTGTAAATGCACAAACAGTAATTTCTCCGCATTGCAAGGTGCAATTCTGAAATTTTTGGCTTTTTCCTGCTCCTCTTAGCATGATAAAGAAGATTCAAAGAGAGTGAGATGCCAGCTCCTTTCATTCAGTCAGTAGCTTCAATCATTTCTGGACGTTTTTCAATGGCAAAAATCAATGAATATTGTAAATGCACAAACAGTAATTTCTCCGCATTGCAAGGTGCAATTCTGAAATTTTTTGCTTTTTCCTGCTCCTCTTAGCATGATAAACAAGATTCAAAGAGAGTGAGATGCCAGCTCCTTTCATTCAGTCAGTAGCTTCAATCATTTCTGGACGTTTTTCAATGGCAAAAATCATTGAATATTGTAAATGCACAAACAGTAATTTCTCCGCATTGCAAGGTGCAATTCTGAAATTTTTTACTTTTTCCTGCTCCTCTTAGCATGATAAAGAAGATTCAAAGAGAATGAGATGCCAGCTCCTTTCATTCAGTCAGTAGCTTCAATCATTTCTGGTATATGAATAACATGATGTTTTTCAATCGCAAAAATCAATGAATATTGTAAATGCACAAACAGTAATTTCTCCGCATTGCAAGGAGCAATTCTGAAATTTTTTGCTTTTTCCTGCTCCTCTTAGCATGATAAAGAAGATTCAAAGAGAGTGAGATGCCAGCTCCTTTCATTCAGTCAGTAGCTTCAATCATTTCTGGACGTTTTTCAATGGCAAAAATCAATGAATATTGTAAATGCACAAACAGTAATTTCTCCGCATTGCAAGGTGCAATTCTGAAATTTTTTGCTTTTTCCTGCTCCTCTTAGCATGATAAAGAAGATTCAAAGAGAGTGAGATGCCAGCTCCTTTCCTTCAGTCAGTAGCTTCAATCATTTCTGGTATATGAATAACATGATGTTTTTCAATGGCAAAAATCAATGAATTTTGTAAATGCACAAACAGTAATTTCTCCGCATTGCAAGGCGCAATTCTGAAATTTTTTGCTTTTTCCTGCTCCTCTTAGCATGATAAAGAAGATTCAAAGAGAGTGAGATGCCAGCTCCTTTCATTCAGTCAGTAGCTTCAATCATTTCTGGACATTTTTCAATGGCAAAAATCAATGAATATTGTAAATGCACAAACAGTAATTTCTCCGCATTGCAAGGTGCAATTCTGAAATTTTTTGCTTTTTCCTGCTCCTCTTAGCATGATAAAGAAGATTCAAAGAGAGTGAGATGCCAGCTCCTTTCATTCAGTCAGTAGCTTCAATCATTTCTGGACGTTTTTCAATGGCAAAAATCAATGAATATTGTAAATGCACAAACAGTAATTTCTCCGCATTGCAAGGTGCAATTCTGAAATTTTTTGCTTTTTCCTGCTCCTCTTAGCATGATAAAGAAGATTCAAAGAGAGTGAGGTGCCAGCTCCTTTCATTCAGTCAGGAGCTTCAAACATTTCTGGTATATGAATAACATGTTTTTCAATGGCAAAAATCAATGAATATTGTAAATGCACAAACAGTAATTTCTCCGCATTGCAAGGTGCAATTCTGAAATTTTTTGCTTTTTCCTGCTCCTCTTAGCATGATAAAGAAGATTCAAAGAGAGTGAGATGCCAGCTCCTTTCCTTCAGTCAGTAGCTTCAATCATTTCTGGTATATGAATAACATGATGTTTTTCAATGGCAAAAATCAATGAATTTTGTAAATGCACAAACAGTAATTTCTCCGCATTGCAAGGCGCAATTCTGAAATTTTTTGCTTTTTCCTGCTCCTCTTAGCATGATAAAGAAGATTCAAAGAGAGTGAGATGCCAGCTCCTTTCATTCAGTCAGTAGCTTCAATCATTTCTGGACATTTTTCAATGGCAAAAATCAATGAATATTGTAAATGCACAAACAGTAATTTCTCCGCATTGCAAGGTGCAATTCTGAAATTTTTTGCTTTTTCCTGCTCCTCTTAGCATGATAAAGAAGATTCAAAGAGAGTGAGATGCCAGCTCCTTTCATTCAGTCAGTAGCTTCAATCATTTCTGGACGTTTTTCAATGGCAAAAATCAATGAATATTGTAAATGCACAAACAGTAATTTCTCCGCATTGCAAGGTGCAATTCTGAAATTTTTTGCTTTTTCCTGCTCCTCTTAGCATGATAAAGAAGATTCAAAGAGAGTGAGATGCCAGCTCCTTTCATTCAGTCAGTAGCTTCAATCATTTCTGGACGTTTTTCAATGGCAAAAATCAATGAATATTGTAAATGCACAAACAGTAATTTCTCCGCATTGCAAGGTGCAATTCTGAAATTTTTTGCTTTTTCCTGCTCCTCTTAGCATGATAAAGAAGATTCAAAGAGAGTGAGGTGCCAGCTCCTTTCATTCAGTCAGGAGCTTCAAACATTTCTGGTATATGAATAACATGTTTTTCAATGGCAAAAATCAATGAATATTGTAAATGCACAAACAGTAATTTCTCCGCATTGCAAGGTGCAATTCTGAAATTTTTTGCTTTTTCCTGCTCCTCTTAGCATGATAAAGAAGATTCAAAGAGAGTGAGATGCCAGCTCCTTTCATTCAGTCAGTAGCTTCAATCATTTCTGGACGTTTTTCAATGGCAAAAATCAATGAATATTGTAAATGCACAAACTGTAATTTCTCCGCATTGCAAGGTGCAATTCTGAAATTTTTTGCTTTTTCCTGCTCCTCTTAGCATGATAAAGAAGATTCAAAGAGAGTGAGATGCCAGCTCCTTTCATTCAGTCAGTAGCTTCAATCATTTCTGGACGTTTTTCAATGGCAAAAATCGATGAATATTGTAAATGCACAAACAGTAATTTCTCCGCATTGCAAGGTGCAATTCTGAAATTTTTTGCTTTTTCCTGCTCCTCTTAGAATGATAAAGAAGATTCAAAGAGAGTGAGATGCCAGCTCCTTTCATTCAGTCAGTACTTTCAATCATTTCTGGACGTTTTTCAATGGCAAAAATCAATGAATATTGTAAATGCACAAACAGTAATTTCTCCGCATTGCAAGGTGCAATTCTGAAATTTTTTGCTTTTTCCTGCTCCTCTTAGCATGATAAAGAAGATTCAAAGAGAGTGAGGTGCCAGTTCCTTTCATTCAGTCAGTAGCTTCAAACATTTCTGGTATATGAATAACATGATGTTTTTCAATGGCAAAAATCAATGAATATTGTAAATGCACAAACAGTAATTTCTCCGCATTGCAAGGTGCAAGTCTGAAATTTTTTGCTTTTTCCTGCTCCTCTTAGCATGATAAAGAAGATTCAAAGAGAGTGAGATGCCAGCTCCTTTCATTCAGTCAGTAGCTTCAAACATTTCTGGTATATGAATAACATGATGTTTTTCAATGGCAAAAATCAATGAATATTGTAAATGCACAAACAGTAATTTCTCCGCATTGCAAGGTGCAAGTCTGAAATTTTTTGCTTTTTCCTGCTCCTCTTAGCATGATAAAGAAGATTCAAAGAGAGTGAGATGCCAGCTACTTTCATTCAGTCAGTAGCTTCAATCATTTCTGGACGTTTTTCAATGGTAAAAATCAATGAATATTGTAAATGCACAAACAGTAATTTCTCCACATTGCAAGGTGCAATTCTGAAATTTTTTGCTTTATCCTGCTCCTCTTAGCATGATAAAGAAGATTCAAAGAGATTGAGATGCCAGCTCCTTTCATTCAGTCAGTAGCTTCAAACATTTCTGGTATATGAATAACATGATGTTTTTCAATGGCAAAAATCAATGAATATTGTAAATGCACAAACAGTAATTTCTCCGCATTGCAAGGTGCAATTCTGAAATTTTTTGCTTTTTCCTGCTCCTCTTAGCATGATAAAGAAGATTCAAAGAGAGTGGGATGCCAGCTCCTTTCATTCAGTCAGTAGCTTCAAACATTTCTGGTATATGAATAACATGATGTTTTTCAATGGCAAAAATCAATGAATATTGTAAATGCACAAACAGTAATTTCTCCGCATTGCAAGGTGCAAGTCTGAAATTTTTTGCTTTTTCCTGCTCCTCTTAGCATGATAAAGAAGATTCAAAGAGAGTGAGATGCCAGCTACTTTCATTCAGTCAGTAGCTTCAATCATTTCTGGACGTTTTTCAATGGTAAAAATCAATGAATATTGTAAATGCACAAACAGTAATTTCTCCACATTGCAAGGTGCAATTCTGAAATTTTTTGCTTTTTCCTGCTCCTCTTAGCATGATAAAGAAGATTCAAAGAGAGTGAGATGCCAGCTCCTTTCATTCAGTCAGTAGCTTCAAACATTTCTGGTATATGAATAACATGATGTTTTTCAATGGCAAAAATCAATGAATATTGTAAATGCACAAACAGTAATTTCTCCGCATTGCAAGGTGCAATTCTGAAATTTTTTGCTTTTTCCTGCTCCTCTTAGCATGATAAAGAAGATTCAAAGAGAGTGAGATGCCAGCTCCTTTCATTCAGTCAGTAGCTTCAATCATTTCTGGATGTTTTTCAATGGCAAAAATCAATGAATATTGTAAATGCACAAACTGTAATTTCTCCGCATTGCAAGGTGCAATTCTGAAATTTTTTGCTTTTTCCTGCTCCTCTTAGCATGATAAAGAAGATTCAAAGAGAGTGAGATGCCAGCTCCTTTCATTCAGTCAGTAGCTTCAATCATTTCTGGACGTTTTTCAATGGCAAAAATCAATGAATATTGTAAATGCACAAACAGTAATTTCTCCGCATTGCAAGGTGCAATTCTGAAATTTTTTGCTTTTTCCTGCTCCTCTTAGCATGATAAAGAAGATTCAAAGAGAGTGAGATGCCAGCTCCTTTCATTCAGTCAGTACCTTCAATCATTTCTGGACGTTTTTCAATGGCAAAAATCAATGAATATTGTAAATGCACAAACAGTAATTTTTCCGCATTGCAAGGTGCAATTCTGAAATTTTTTGCTTTTTCCCGCTCCTCTTAGCATGATAAAGAAGATTCAAAGAGAGTGAGGTGCCAGCTCCTTTCATTCAGTCAGTAGCTTCAAACATTTCTGGTATATGAATAACATGTTTTTCAATGGCAAAAATCAATGAATATTGTAAATGCACAAACAGTAATTTCTCCGCATTGCAAGGTGCAATTCTGAAATTTTTTGCTTTTTCCTGCTCCTCTTAGCATGATAAAGAAGATTCAAAGAGAGTGAGATGCCAGCTCCTTTCATTCAGTCAGTAGCTTCAATCATTTCTGGACGTTTTTCAATGGCAAAAATCAATGAATATTGTAAATGCACAAACAGTAATTTCTCCGCATTGCAAGGTGCAATTCTGAAATTTTTTGCTTTTTCCTGCTCCTCTTAGCATGATAAAGAAGATTCAAAGAGAGTGAGATGCCAGCTCCTTTCATTCAGTCAGTAGCTTCAATCATTTCTGGACGTTTTTCAATGGCAAAAATCAATGAATATTGTAAATGCACAAACAGTAATTTCTCCGCATTGCAAGGTGCAATTCTGAAATTTTTTGCTTTTTCCTGCTCCTCTTAGCATGATAAAGAAGATTCAAAGAGAGTGAGATGCCAGCTCCTTTCATTCAGTCAGTAGCTTCAAACATTTCTGGTATATGAATAACATGATGTTTTTCAATGGCAAAAATCAATGAATATTGTAAATGCACAAACAGTAATTTCTCCGCATTGCAAGGTGCAAGTCTGAAATTTTTTGCTTTTTCCTGCTCCTCTTAGCATGATAAAGAAGATTCAAAGAGAGTGAGATGCCAGCTACTTTCATTCAGTCAGTAGCTTCAATCATTTCTGGACGTTTTTCAATGGTAAAAATCAATGAATATTGTAAATGCACAAACAGTAATTTCTCCACATTGCAAGGTGCAATTCTAAAATTTTTTGCTTTTTCCTGCTCCTCTTAGCATGATAAAGAAGATTCAAAGAGAGTGAGATGCCAGCTCCTTTCATTCAGTCAGTAGCTTCAAACATTTCTGGTATATGAATAACATGATGTTTTTCAATGGCAAAAATCAATGAATATTGTAAATGCACAAACAGTAATTTCTCCGCATTGCAAGGTGCAATTCTGAAATTTTTTGCTTTTTCCTGCTCCTCTTAGCATGATTCAAAGAGAGTGAGATGCCAGCTCCTTTCATTCAGTCAGTAGCTTCAATCATTTCTGGACATTTTTCAATGGCAAAAATCAATGAATATTGTAAATGCACAAACAGTAATTTCTCCGCATTGCAAGGTGCAATTCTGAAATTTTTTGCTTTTTCCTGCTCCTCTTAGCATGATAAAGAAGATTCAAAGAGAGTGAGATGTCAGCTCCTTTCATTCAGTCAGTAGCTTCAAACATTTCTGGTATATGAATAACATGATGTTTTTCAATGGCAAAAATCAATGAATATTGTAAATGCACAAACAGTAATTTCTCCGCATTGCAAGGTGCAATTCTGAAATTTTTTGCTTTTTCCTGCTCCTCTTAGCATGATAAAGAAGATTCAAAGAGAGTGAGATGCCAGCTCCTTTCATTCAGTCAGTAGCTTCAAACATTTCTGGTATATGAATAACATGATGTTTTTCAATGGCAAAAATCAATGAATATTGTAAATGCACAAATAGTAATTTCTCCGCATTGCAAGGTGCAAGTCTGAAATTTTTTGCTTTTTCCTGCTCCTCTTAGCATGATAAAGAAGATTCAAAGAGAGTGAGATGCCAGCTACTTTCATTCAGTCAGTAGCTTCAATCATTTCTGGACGTTTTTCAATGGTAAAAATCAATGAATATTGTAAATGCACAAACAGTAATTTCTCCACATTGCAAGGTGCAATTCTGAAATTTTTTGCTTTTTCCTGCTCATCTTAGCATGATAAAGAAGATTCAAAGAGATTGAGATGCCAGCTCCTTTCATTCAGTCAGTAGCTTCTAACATTTCTTGTATATGAATAACATGATGTTTTTCAATGGCAAAAATCAATGAATATTGTAAATGCACAAACAGTAATTTCTCCGCATTGCAAGGTGCAATTCTGAAATTTTTTGCTTTTTCCTGCTCCTCTTAGCATGATAAAGAAGATTCAAAGAGAGTGAGATGCCAGCTCCTTTCATTCAGTCAGTAGCTTCAAACATTTCTGGTATATGAATAACATGATGTTTTTCAATGGCAAAAATCAATGAATATTGTAAATGCACAAACAGTAATTTCTCCGCATTGCAAGGTGCAAGTCTGAAATTTTTTGCTTTTTCCTGCTCCTCTTAGCATGATAAAGAAAATTCAAAGAGAGTGAGATGCCAGCTACTTTCATTCAGTCAGTAGCTTCAATCATTTCTGGACGTTTTTCAATGGTAAAAATCAATGAATATTGTAAATGCACAAACAGTAATTTCTCCACATTGCAAGGTGCAATTCTGAAATTTTTTGCTTTTTCCTGCTCCTCTTAGCATGATAAAGAAGATTCAAAGAGAGTGAGATGCCAGCTCCTTTCATTCAGTCAGTAGCTTCAAACATTTCTGGTATATAAATAACATGATGTTTTTCAATGGCAAAAATCAATGAATATTGTAAATGCACAAACAGTAATTTCTCCGCATTGCAAGGTGCAATTCTGAAATTTTTTGCTTTTTCCTGTTCCTCTTAGCATGATAAAGAAGATTCAAAGAGAGTGAGATGCCAGCTCCTTTCATTCAGTCAGTAGCTTCAATCATTTCTGGACGTTTCTCAATGGCAAAAATCAATGAATATTGTAAATGCACAAACTGTAATTTCTCCGCATTGCAAGGTGCAATTCTGAAATTTTTTGCTTTTTCCTGCTCCTCTTAGCATGATAAAGAAGATTCAAAGAGAGTGAGATGCCAGCTCCTTTCATTCAGTCAGTAGCTTCAATCATTTCTGGACGTTTTTCAATGGCAAAAATCAATGAATATTGTAAATGCACAAACAGTAATTTCTCCGCATTGCAAGGTGCAATTCTGAAATTTTTTGCTTTTTCCTGCTCCTCTTAGCATGATAAAGAAGATTCAAAGAGAGTGAGATGCCAGCTCCTTTCATTCAGTCAGTACCTTCAATCATTTCTGGACGTTTTTCAATGGCAAAAATCAATGAATATTGTAAATGCACAAACAGTAATTTCTCCGCATTGCAAGGTGCAATTCTGAAATTTTTTGCTTTTTCCCGCTCCTCTTAGCATGATAAAGAAGATTCAAAGAGAGTGAGGTGCCAGCTCCTTTCATTCAGTCAGTAGCTTCAAACATTTCTGGTATATGAATTACATGTTTTTCAATGGCAAAAATCAATGAATATTGTAAATGCACAAACAGTAATTTCTCCGCATTGCAAGGTGCAATTCTGAAATTTTTTGCTTTTTCCTGCTCCTCTTAGCATGATAAAGAAGATTCAAAGAGAGTGAGATGCCAGCTCCTTTCATTCAGTCAGTAGCTTCAATCATTTCTGGACGTTTTTCAATGGCAAAAATCAATGAATATTGTAAATGCACAAACAGTAATTTCTCCGCATTGCAAGGTGCAATTCTGAAATTTTTTGCTTTTTCCTGCTCCTCTTAGCATGATAAAGAAGATTCAAAGAGAGTGAGATGCCAGCTCCTTTCATTCAGTCAGTAGCTTCAATCATTTCTGGACGTTTTTCAATGGCAAAAATCAATGAATATTGTAAATGCACAAAAAGTAATTTCTCCGCATTGCAAGGTGCAATTCTGAAATTTTTTGCTTTTTCCTGCTCCTCTTAGCATGATAAAGAAGATTCAAAGAGAGTGAGATGCCAGCTCCTTTCATTCAGTCAGTAGCTTCAAACATTTCTGGTATATGAATAACATGATGTTTTTCAATGGCAAAAATCAATGAATATTGTAAATGCACAAACAGTAATTTCTCCGCATTGCAAGGTGCAAGTCTGAAATTTTTTGCTTTTTCCTGCTCCTCTTAGCATGATAAAAAAGATTCAAAGAGAGTGAAATGGCAGCTACTTTCATTCAGTCAGTAGCTTCAATCATTTCTGGACGTTTTTCAATAGTAAAAATCAATGAATATTGTAAATGCACAAACAGTAATTTCTCCACATTGCAAGGTGCAATTCTGAAATTTTTTGCTTTTTCCTGCTCCTCTTAGCATGATAAAGAAGATTCAAAGAGAGTGAGATGCCAGCTCCTTTCATTCAGTCAGTAGCTTCAAACATTTCTGGTATATGAATAACATGATGTTTTTCAATGGCAAAAATCAATGAATATTGTAAATGCACAAACAGTAATTTCTCCGCATTGCAAGGTGCAATTCTGAAATTTCTTGCTTTTTCCTGCTCCTCTTAGCATGATAAAGAAGATTCAAAGAGAGTGAGATGCCAGCTCCTTTCATTCAGTCAGTAGCTTCAATCATTTCTGGACTTTTTTCAACGGCAAAAATCAATGAATATTGTAAATGCACAAACAGTAATTTCTCCGCATTGCAAGGTGCAATTCTGAAATTTTTTGCTTTTTCCTGCTCCTCTTAGCATGATAAAGAAGATTCAAAGAGAGTGAGATGCCAGCTCCTTTCATTCAGTCAGTAGCTTCAATCATTTCTGGACGTTTTTCAATGGCAAAAATCAATGTATATTGTAAATGCACAAACAGTAATTTCTCCGCATTGCAAGGTGCAATTCTGAAATTTTTTGCTTTTTCCTGCTCCTCTTAGCATGATAAAGAAGATTCAAAGAGAGTGAGATGCCAGCTCCTTTCATTCAGTCAGTAGCTTCAATCATTTCTGGACGTTTTTCAATGGCAAAAATCAATGAATATTGTAAATGCACAAACAGTAATTTCTCCGCATTGCAAGGTGCAATTCTGAAATTTTTTGCTTTTTCCTGCTCCTCAGCATGATAAAGAAGATTCAAAGAGAGTGAGATGCCAGCTCCTTTCATTCAGTCAGTAGCTTCAAACATTTCTGGTATATGAATAACATGATGTTTTTCAATGGCAAAAATCAATGAATTTTGTAAATGCACAAACAGCAATTTCTCCGCATTGCAAGGTGCAATTCTGAAATTTTTTGCTTTTTCCTGCTCCTCTTAGCATGATAAAGAAGATTCAAAGAGAGTGAGATGCCAGCTCCTTTCATTCAGTCAGTAGCTTCAATCATTTCTGGACGTTTTTCAATGGCAAAAATCAATGAATATTGTAAATGCACAAACAGTAATTTCTCCGCATTGCGAGGTGCAATTCTGAAATTTTTTGCTTTTTCCTGCTCCTCTTAGCATGATAAAGAAGATTCAAAGAGAGTGAGATGCCAGCTCCTTTCATTCAGTCAGTAGCTTCAATCATTTCTGGTATGTGAATAACATGATGTTTTTCAATGGCAAAAATCAATGAATATTGTAAATGCACAAACAGTAATTTCTCCGCATTGCAAGGTGCAATTCTGAAATGTTTTGCTTTTTCCTGCTCCTCTTAGCATGATAAAGAAGATTCAAAGAGAGTGAGATGCCAGCTCCTTTCATTCATTCAGTAGCTTCAATCATTTCTGGTATATGAATAACATGATGTTTTTCAATGGCAAAAATCAATGAATATTGTAAATGCACAAACAGTAATTTATTCGCATTGCAAGGTGCAATTCTGAAATTTTTTGGTTTTTCCTGCTCCTCTTAGCATGATAAAGAAGATTCAAAGAGAGTGAGATGCCAGCTCCTTTCATTCAGTCAGTAGCTTCAAACATTTCTGGTATATGAATAACATGATGTTTTTCAATGGCAAAAATCAATGAATATTGTAAATGCACAAACAGTAATTTCTCCGCATTGCAAGGTGCAATTCTGAAATTTTTTGCTTTTTCCTGCTCCTCTTAGCATGATAAAGAAGATTCAAAGAGAGTGAGATGCCAGCTCCTTTCATTCAGTCAGTAGCTTCAATCATTTCTGGTATATGAATAACATGATGTTTTTCAATGGCAAAAATCAATGAATATTGTAAATGCACAAACAGTAATTTCTCCGCATTGCAAGGTGCAATTCTGAAATTTTTTGCTTTTTCCTGCTCCTCTTAGCATGATAAAGAAGATTCAAAGAGAGTGAGATGCCAGCTCCTTTCATTCAGTCAGTAGCTTCAATCATTTCTGGATGTTTTTCAATGGCAAAAATCAATGAATATTGTAAATGCACAAACAGTAATTTCTCCGCATTGCAAGGTGCAATTCTGAAATTTTTTGCTTTTTCCTGCTCCTCTTAGCATGATAAAGAAGATTCAAAGAGAGTGACATGCCAGCTCCTTTCATTCAGTCAGTAGCTTCAAACATTTCTGGTATATGAATAACATGATGTTTTTCAATGGCAAAAATCAATGAATATTGTAAATGCACAAACAGTAATTTCTCCGCATTGCAAGGTGCAATTCTGAAATTTTTTGCTTTTTCCTGCTCCTCTTAGCATGATAAAGAAGATTCAAAGAGAGTGAGATGCCAGCTCCTTTCATTCAGTCAGTAGCTTCAATCATTTCTGGACGTTTTTCAATGGCAAAAATCAATGAATATTGTAAATGCACAAACAGTAATTTCTCCGCATTGCAGGGTGCAATTCTGAAATTTTTTGCTTTTTCCTGCTCCTCTTAGCATGATAAAGAAGATTCAAAGAGAGTGAGATGCCAGCTCCTTTCATTCAGTCAGTAGCTTCAATCATTTCTGGACGTTTTTCAACGGCAAAAATCAATGAATATTGTAAATGCACAAACAGTAATTTCTCCGCATTGCAAGGTGCAATTCTGAAATTTTTTGCTTTTTCCTGCTCCTCTTAGCATGATAAAGAAGATTCAAAGAGAGTGAGATGCCAGCTCCTTTCATTCAGTCAGTAGCTTCAAACATTTCTGGACGTTTTTCAATGGCAAAAATCAATGAATATTGTAAATGCACAAACAGTAATTTCTCCGCATTGCAAGGTGCAATTCTGAAATTTTTTGCTTTTTCCTGCTCCTCTTATCATGATAAAGAAGATTCAAAGAGAGTGAGATGCCAGCTCCTTTCATTCAGTCAGTAGCTTCAATCATTTCTGGTATATGAATAACATGATGTTTAACAATGGCAAAAATCAATGAATATTGTAAATGCACAGACAGTAATTTCTCCGCATTGCAAGGTGCAATTCTGAAATTTTTTGCTTTTTCCTGCTCCTCTTAGCATGATAAAGAAGATTCAAAGAGAGTGAGATGCCAGCTCCTTTCATTCAGTCAGTAGCTTCAATCATTTCTGGATGTTTTTCAATGGCAAAAATCAATAAATATTGTAAATGCACAAACAGTAATTTCTCCGCATTGCAAGGTGCAATTCTGAAATTTTTTGCTTTTTCCTGCTCCTCTTAGCATGATAAAGAAGATTCAAAGAGAGTGAGATGCCAGCTCCTTTCATTCAGTCAGTAGCTTCAATCATTTCTGGACGTTTTTCAACGGCAAAAATCAATGAATATTATAAATGCACAAACAGTAATTTCTCCGCATTGCAAGGTGCAATTCTGAAATTTTTTGCTTTTTCCTGCTCCTCTTAGCATGATAAAGAAGATTCAAAGAGAGTGAGATGCCAGCTCCTTTCATTCAGTCAGTAGCTTCAATCATTTATGGACGTTTTTCAATGGCAAAAATCAATGAATATTGTAAATGCACAAACAGTAATTTCTCCGCATTGCAAGGTGCAATTCTGAAATTTTTTGCTTTTTCCTGCTCCTCTTAGCATGATAAAGAAGATTCAAAGAGAGTGAGATGCCAGCTCCTTTCATTCAGTCAGTAGCTTCAATCATTTCTGGACGTTTTTCAATGGCAAAAATCAATGAATATTGTAAATGCACAAACAGTAATTTCTCCGTATTGCAAGGTGCAATTCTGAAATTTTTTGCTTTTTCCTGCTCCTCTTAGCATGATAAAGAAGATTCAAAGAGAGTGAGATGCCAGCTCCTTTCATTCAGTCAGTAGCTTCAATCATTTCTGGACGTTTTTCAATGGCAAAAATCAATGAATATTGTAAATGCACAAGCAGTAATTTCTCCGCATTGCAAGGTGCAATTCTGAAATTTTTTGCTTTTTCCTGCTCCTCTTAGCATGATAAAGAAGATTCAAAGAGACTGAGATGCCAGCTCCTTTCATTCAGTCAGTAGCTTCAATCATTTCTGGACGTTTTTCAATGGCAAAAATCAATGAATATTGTAAATGCACAAACAGTAATTTCTCCGCATTGCAAGGTGCAATTCTGAAATTTTTTACTTTTTCCTGCTCCTCTTAGCATGAAAAAGAAGATTCAAAGAGAGTGAGATGCCAGCTCCTTTCATTCAGTCAGTAGCTTCAATCATTTCTGGTATATGAATAACATGATGTTTTTCAATGGCAAAAATCAATGAATATTGTAAATGCACAAACAGTAATTTCTCCGCATTGCAAGGTGCAATTCTGAATTTTTTTGCTTTTTCCTGCTCCTCTTAGCATGATAAAGAAGATTCAAAGAGAGTGAGATGCCAGCTCCTTTCATTCAGTCAGTAGCTTCAATCATTTCTGGACGTTTTTCAATGGCAAAAATCAATGAATATTGTAAATGCACAAACAGTAATTTCTCCGCATTGCAAGGTGCAATTCTGAAATTTTTTGCTTTTTCCTGCTCCTCTTAGCATGATAAAGAAGATTCAAAGAGAGTGAGATGCCAGCTCCTTTCATTCAGTCAGTAGCTTCAATCATTTCTGGTATATGAATAACATGATGTTTTTCAATGGCAAAAATAATGAATATTGTAAATGCACAAACAGTAATTTCTCCGCATTGCAAGGTGCAATTCTGAAATTTTTTGCTTTTTCCTGCTCCTCTTAGCATGATAAAGAAGATTCAAAGAGAGTGAGATGCCAGCTCCTTTCATTCAGTCAGTAGCTTCAATCATTTCTGGTATATGAATAACATGATGTTTTTCAATGGCAAAAATCAATGAATATTGTAAATGCACAAACAGTAATTTCTCCGCATTGCAAGGTGCAATTCTGAAATTTTTTGCCTTTTCCTGCTCCTCTTAGCATGATAAAGAAGATTCAAAGAGAGTGAGATGCCAGCTCCTTTCATTCAGTCAGTAGCTTCAATCATTTCTGGACGTTTTTCAATGGCAAAAATCAATGAATATTGTAAATGCACAAACAGTAATTTCTCCGCATTGCAAGGTGCAATTCTGAAATTTTTTGCTTTTTCCTGCTCCTCTTAGCATGATAAAGAAGATTCAAAGAGAGTGAGATGCCAGCTCCTTTCATTCAGTCAGTAGCTTCAAACATTTCTGGTATATGAATAACATGATGTTTTTCAATGGCAAAAATCAATGAATATTGTAAATGCACAAACAGTAATTTCTCCGCATTGCAAGGTGCAATTCTGAAATTTTTTGCTTTTTCCTGCTCCTCTTAGCATGATAAAGAAGATTCAAAGAGAGTGAGATGCCAGCTCCTTTCATTCAGTCAGTAGCTTCAATCATTTCTGGACGTTTTTCAATGGCAAAAATCAATGAATATTGTAAATGCACAAACAGTAATTTCTCCGCATTGCAAGGTGCAATTCTGAAATTTTTTGCTTTTTCCTGCTCCTCTTAGCATGATAAAGAAGATTCAAAGAGAGTGAGATGCCAGCTCCTTTCATTCAGTCAGTAGCTTCAATCATTTCTGGACGTTTTTCAATGGCAAAAATCAATGAATATTGTAAATGCACAAACTGCAATTTCTCCGCATTGCAAGGTGCAATTCTGAAATTTTTTGCTTTTTCCTGCTCCTCTTAGCATGATAAAGAAGATTCAAAGAGAGTGAGATGCCAGCTCCTTTCATTCAGTCAGTAGCTTCAATCATTTCTGGTATATGAATAACATGATGTTTTTCAATGGCAAAAATCAATGAATATTGTAAATGCACAAACAGTAATTTCTCCGCATTGCAAGGTGCAATTCTGAAATTTTTTGCTTTTTCCTGCTCCTCTTAGCATGATAAAGAAGATTCAAAGAGAGTGAGATGCCAGCTCCTTTCATTCAGTCAGTAGCTTCAATCATTTCTGGACGTTTTTCAATGGCAAAAATCATTGAATATTGTAAATGCACAAACAGTAATTTCTCCGCATTGCAAGGTGCAATTCTGAAATTTTTTACTTTTTCCTGCTCCTCTTAGCATGATAAAGAAGATTCAAAGAGAGTTAGATGCCAGCTCCTTTCATTCAGTCAGTAGCTTCAATCATTTCTGGTATATGAATAACATGATGTTTTTCAATCGCAAAAATCAATGAATATTGTAAATGCACAAACAGTAATTTCTCCGCATTGCAAGGTGCAATTCTGAAATGTTTTGCTTTTTCCTGCTCCTCTTAGCATGATAAAGAAGATTCAAAGAGAGTGAGATGCCAGCTCCTTTCATTCAGTCAGTAGCTTCAATCATTTCTGGACGTTTTTCAATGGCAAAAATCAATGAATATTGTAAATGCACAAACAGTAATTTCTCCGCATTGCAAGGTGCAATTCTGAAATTTTTTGCTTTTTCCTGCTCCTCTTAGCATGACAAAGAAGATTCAAAGAGAGTGAGATGCCAGATCCTTTCCTTCAGTCAGTAGCTTCAATCATTTCTGGTATATGAATAACATGATGTTTTTCAATGGCAAAAATCAATGAATTTTGTAAATGCACAAACAGTAATTTCTCCGCATTGCAAGGCGCAATTCTGAAATTTTTTGCTTTTTCCTGCTCCTCTTAGCATGATAAAGAAGATTCAAAGAGAGTGAGATGCCAGCTCCTTTCATTCAGTCAGTAGCTTCAATCATTTCTGGACATTTTTCAACGGCAAAAATCAATGAATATTGTAAATGCACAAACAGTAATTTCTCCGCATTGCAAGGTGCAATTCTGAAATTTTTTGCTTTTTCCTGCTCCTCTTAGCATGATAAAGAAGATTCAAAGAGAGTGAGATGCCAGCTCCTTTCATTCAGTCAGTAGCTTCAATCATTTCTGGACGTTTTTCAATGGCAAAAATCAATGAATATTGTAAATGCACAAACAGTAATTTCTCCGCATTGCAAGGTGCAATTCTGAAATTTTTTGCTTTTTCCTGCTCCTCTTAGCATGATAAACAAGATTCAAAGAGAGTGAGATGCCAGCTCCTTTCATTCAGTCAGTAGCTTCAATCATTTCTGGACGTTTTTCAATGGCAAAAATCATTGAATATTGTAAATGCACAAACAGTAATTTCTCCGCATTGCAAGGTGCAATTCTGAAATTTTTTACTTTTTCCTGCTCCTCTTAGCATGATAAAGAAGATTCAAAGAGAGTGAGATGCCAGCTCCTTTCATTCAGTCAGTAGCTTCAATCATTTCTGGTATATGAATAACATGATGTTTTTCAATCGCAAAAATCAATGAATATTGTAAATGCACAAACAGTAATTTCTCCGCATTGCAAGGTGCAATTCTGAAATGTTTTGCTTTTTCCTGCTCCTCTTAGCATGATAAAGAAGATTCAAAGAGAGTGAGATGCCAGCTCCTTTCATTCAGTCAGTAGCTTCAATCATTTCTGGACGTTTTTCAATGGCAAAAATCAATGAATATTGTAAATGCACAAACAGTAATTTCTCCGCATTGCAAGGTGCAATTCTGAAATTTTTTGCTTTTTCCTGCTCCTCTTAGCATGACAAAGAAGATTCAAAGAGAGTGAGATGCCAGATCCTTTTCTTCAGTCAGTAGCTTCAATCATTTCTGGTATATGAATAACATGATGTTTTTCAATGGCAAAAATCAATGAATTTTGTAAATGCACAAACAGTAATTTCTCCGCATTGCAAGGCGCAATTCTGAAATTTTTTGCTTTTTCCTGCTCCTCTTAGCATGATAAAGAAGATTCAAAGAGAGTGAGATGCCAGCTCCTTTCATTCAGTCAGTAGCTTCAATCATTTCTGGACATTTTTCAATGGCAAAAATCAATGAATATTGTAAATGCACAAACAGTAATTTCTCCGCATTGCAAGGTGCAATTCTGAAATTTTTTGCTTTTTCCTGCTCCTCTTAGCATGATAAAGAAGATTCAAAGAGAGTGAGATGCCAGCTCCTTTCATTCAGTCAGTAGCTTCAATCATTTCTGGACGTTTTTCAATGGCAAAAATCAATGAATATTGTAAATGCACAAACAGTAATTTCTCCGCATTGCAAGGTGCAATTCTGAAATTTTTTGCTTTTTCCTGCTCCTCTTAGCATGATAAAGAAGATTCAAAGAGAGTGAGATGCCAGCTCCTTTCATTCAGTCAGTAGCTTCAATCATTTCTGGACGTTTTTCAATGGCAAAAATCAATGAATATTGTAAATGCACAAACTGCAATTTCTCCGCATTGCAAGGTGCAATTCTGAAATTTTTTGCTTTTTCCTGCTCCTCTTAGCATGATAAAGAAGATTCAAAGAGAGTGAGATGCCAGCTCCTTTCATTCAGTCAGTAGCTTCAATCATTTCTGGTATATGAATAACATGATGTTTTTCAATAGCAAAAATCAATGAATATTGTAAATGCACAAACAGTAATTTCTCCGCATTGCAAGGTGCAATTCTGAAATTTTTGGCTTTTTCCTGCTCCTCTTAGCATGATAAAGAAGATTCAAAGAGAGTGAGATGCCAGCTCCTTTCATTCAGTCAGTAGCTTCAATCATTTCTGGACGTTTTTCAATGGCAAAAATCAATGAATATTGTAAATGCACAAACAGTAATTTCTCCGCATTGCAAGGTGCAATTCTGAAATTTTTTGCTTTTTCCTGCTCCTCTTAGCATGATAAACAAGATTCAAAGAGAGTGAGATGCCAGCTCCTTTCATTCAGTCAGTAGCTTCAATCATTTCTGGACGTTTTTCAATGGCAAAAATCATTGAATATTGTAAATGCACAAACAGTAATTTCTCCGCATTGCAAGGTGCAATTCTGAAATTTTTTACTTTTTCCTGCTCCTCTTAGCATGATAAAGAAGATTCAAAGAGAATGAGATGCCAGCTCCTTTCATTCAGTCAGTAGCTTCAATCATTTCTGGTATATGAATAACATGATGTTTTTCAATGGCAAAAATCAATGAATATTGTAAATGCACAAACAGTAATTTCTCCGCATTGCAAGGTGCAATTCTGAAATTTTTTGCCTTTTCCTGCTCCTCTTAGCATGATAAAGAAGATTCAAAGAGAGTGAGATGCCAGCTCCTTTCATTCAGTCAGTAGCTTCAATCATTTCTGTACGTTTTTCAATGGCAAAAATCAATGAATATTGTAAATGCACAAACAGTAATTTCTCCGCATTGCAAGGTGCAATTCTGAAATTTTTTGCTTTTTCCTGCTCTAGCATGATAAAGAAGATTCAAAGAGAGTGAGATGCCAGCTCCTTTCATTCAGTCAGTAGCTTCAAACATTTCTGGTATATGAATAACATGATGTTTTTCAATGGCAAAAATCAATGAATATTGTAAATGCACAAACAGTAATTTCTCCGCATTGCAAGGTGCAATTCTGAAATTTTTTGCTTTTTCCTGCTCCTCTTAGCATGATAAAGAAGATTCAAAGAGAGTGAGATGCCAGCTCCTTTCATTCAGTCAGTAGCTTCAATCATTTCTGGACGTTTTTCAATGGCAAAAATCAATGAATATTGTAAATGCACAAACAGTAATTTCTCCGCATTGCAAGGTGCAATTCTGAAATTTTTTGCTTTTTCCTGCTCCTCTTAGCATGATAAAGAAGATTCAAAGAGAGTGAGATGCCAGCTCCTTTCATTCAGTCAGTAGCTTCAATCATTTCTGGACGTTTTTCAATGGCAAAAATCAATGAATATTGTAAATGCACAAACTGCAATTTCTCCGCATTGCAAGGTGCAATTCTGAAATTTTTTGCTTTTTCCTGCTCCTCTTAGCATGATAAAGAAGATTCAAAGAGAGTGAGATGCCAGCTCCTTTCATTCAGTCAGTAGCTTCAATCATTTCTGGTATATGAATAACATGATGTTTTTCAATGGCAAAAATCAATGGATATTGTAAATGCACAAACAGTAATTTCTCCGCATTGCAAGGTGCAATTCTGAAATTTTTTGCTTTTTCCTGCTCCTCTTAGCATGATAAAGAAGATTCAAAGAGAGTGAGATGCCAGCTCCTTTCCTTCAGTCAGTAGCTTCAATCATTTCTGGTATATGAATAACATGATGTTTTTCAATAGCAAAAATCAATGAATATTGTAAATGCACAAACAGTAATTTCTCCGCATTGCAAGGTGCAATTCTGAAATTTTTGGCTTTTTCCTGCTCCTCTTAGCATGATAAAGAAGATTCAAAGAGAGTGAGATGCCAGCTCCTTTCATTCAGTCAGTAGCTTCAATCATTTCTGGACGTTTTTCAATGGCAAAAATCAATGAATATTGTAAATGCACAAACAGTAATTTCTCCGCATTGCAAGGTGCAATTCTGAAATTTTTTGCTTTTTCCTGCTCCTCTTAGCATGATAAACAAGATTCAAAGAGAGTGAGATGCCAGCTCCTTTCATTCAGTCAGTAGCTTCAATCATTTCTGGACGTTTTTCAATGGCAAAAATCATTGAATATTGTAAATGCACAAACAGTAATTTCTCCGCATTGCAAGGTGCAATTCTGAAATTTTTTACTTTTTCCTGCTCCTCTTAGCATGATAAAGAAGATTCAAAGAGAATGAGATGCCAGCTCCTTTCATTCAGTCAGTAGCTTCAATCATTTCTGGTATATGAATAACATGATGTTTTTCAATGGCAAAAATCAATGAATATTGTAAATGCACAAACAGTAATTTCTCCGCATTGCAAGGTGCAATTCTGAAATTTTTTGCCTTTTCCTGCTCCTCTTAGCATGATAAAGAAGATTCAAAGAGAGTGAGATGCCAGCTCCTTTCATTCAGTCAGTAGCTTCAATCATTTCTGTACGTTTTTCAATGGCAAAAATCAATGAATATTGTAAATGCACAAACAGTAATTTCTCCGCATTGCAAGGTGCAATTCTGAAATTTTTTGCTTTTTCCTGCTCTAGCATGATAAAGAAGATTCAAAGAGAGTGAGATGCCAGCTCCTTTCATTCAGTCAGTAGCTTCAAACATTTCTGGTATATGAATAACATGATGTTTTTCAATGGCAAAAATCAATGAATATTGTAAATGCACAAACAGTAATTTCTCCGCATTGCAAGGTGCAATTCTGAAATTTTTTGCTTTTTCCTGCTCCTCTTAGCATGATAAAGAAGATTCAAAGAGAGTGAGATGCCAGCTCCTTTCATTCAGTCAGTAGCTTCAATCATTTCTGGACGTTTTTCAATGGCAAAAATCAATGAATATTGTAAATGCACAAACAGTAATTTCTCCGCATTGCAAGGTGCAATTCTGAAATTTTTTGCTTTTTCCTGCTCCTCTTAGCATGATAAAGAAGATTCAAAGAGAGTGAGATGCCAGCTCCTTTCATTCAGTCAGTAGCTTCAATCATTTCTGGACGTTTTTCAATGGCAAAAATCAATGAATATTGTAAATGCACAAACTGCAATTTCTCCGCATTGCAAGGTGCAATTCTGAAATTTTTTGCTTTTTCCTGCTCCTCTTAGCATGATAAAGAAGATTCAAAGAGAGTGAGATGCCAGCTCCTTTCATTCAGTCAGTAGCTTCAATCATTTCTGGTATATGAATAACATGATGTTTTTCAATGGCAAAAATCAATGAATATTGTAAATGCACAAACAGTAATTTCTCCGCATTGCAAGGTGCAATTCTGAAATTTTTTGCTTTTTCCTGCTCCTCTTAGCATGATAAAGAAGATTCAAAGAGAGTGAGATGCCAGCTCCTTTCATTCAGTCAGTAGCTTCAATCATTTCTGGACGTTTTTCAATGGCAAAAATCATTGAATATTGTAAATGCACAAACAGTAATTTCTCCGCATTGCAAGGTGCAATTCTGAAATTTTTTGCTTTTTCCTGCTCTAGCATGATAAAGAAGATTCAAAGAGAGTGAGATGCCAGCTCCTTTCATTCAGTCAGTAGCTTCAAACATTTCTGGTATATGAATAACATGATGTTTTTCAATGGCAAAAATCAATGAATATTGTAAATGCACAAACAGTAATTTCTCCGCATTGCAAGGTGCAATTCTGAAATTTTTTGCTTTTTCCTGCTCCTCTTAGCATGATAAAGAAGATTCAAAGAGAGTGAGATGCCAGCTCCTTTCATTCAGTCAGTAGCTTCAATCATTTCTGGACGTTTTTCAATGGCAAAAATCAATGAATATTGTAAATGCACAAACAGTAATTTCTCCGCATTGCAAGGTGCAATTCTGAAATTTTTTGCTTTTTCCTGCTCCTCTTAGCATGATAAAGAAGATTCAAAGAGAGTGAGATGCCAGCTCCTTTCATTCAGTCAGTAGCTTCAATCATTTCTGGTATATGAATAACATGATGTTTTTCAATGGCAAAAATCAATGAATATTGTAAATGCACAAACAGTAATTTCTCCGCATTGCAAGGTGCAATTCTGAAATTTTTTGCTTTTTCCTGCTCCTCTTAGCATGATAAAGAAGATTCAAAGAGAGTGAGATGCCAGCTCCTTTCATTCAGTCAGTAGCTTCAATCATTTCTGGACGTTTTTCAATGGCAAAAATCATTGAATATTGTAAATGCACAAACAGTAATTTCTCCGCATTGCAAGGTGCAATTCTGAAATTTTTTACTTTTTCCTGCTCCTCTTAGCATGATAAAGAAGATTCAAAGAGAGTGAGATGCCAGCTCCTTTCATTCAGTCAGTAGCTTCAATCATTTCTGGTATATGAATAACATGATGTTTTTCAATCGCAAAAATCAATGAATATTGTAAATGCACAAACAGTAATTTCTCCGCATTGCAAGGTGCAATTCTGAAATGTTTTGCTTTTTCCTGCTCCTCTTAGCATGATAAAGAAGATTCAAAGAGAGTGAGATGCCAGCTCCTTTCATTCAGTCAGTAGCTTCAATCATTTCTGGACGTTTTTCAATGGCAAAAATCAATGAATATTGTAAATGCACAAACAGTAATTTCTCCGCATTGCAAGGTGCAATTCTGAAATTTTTTGCTTTTTCCTGCTCCTCTTAGCATGACAAAGAAGATTCAAAGAGAGTGAGATGCCAGATCCTTTCCTTCAGTCAGTAGCTTCAATCATTTCTGGTATATGAATAACATGATGTTTTTCAATGGCAAAAATCAATGAATTTTGTAAATGCACAAACAGTAATTTCTCCGCATTGCAAGGCGCAATTCTGAAATTTTTTGCTTTTTCCTGCTCCTCTTAGCATGATAAAGAAGATTCAAAGAGAGTGAGATGCCAGCTCCTTTCATTCAGTCAGTAGCTTCAATCATTTCTGGACATTTTTCAATGGCAAAAATCAATGAATATTGTAAATGCACAAACAGTAATTTCTCCGCATTGCAAGGTGCAATTCTGAAATTTTTTGCTTTTTCCTGCTCCTCTTAGCATGATAAAGAAGATTCAAAGAGAGTGAGATGCCAGCTCCTTTCATTCAGTCAGTAGCTTCAATCATTTCTGGACGTTTTTCAATGGCAAAAATCAATGAATATTGTAAATGCACAAACTGCAATTTCTCCGCATTGCAAGGTGCAATTCTGAAATTTTTTGCTTTTTCCTGCTCCTCTTAGCATGATAAAGAAGATTCAAAGAGAGTGAGATGCCAGCTCCTTTCATTCAGTCAGTAGCTTCAATCATTTCTGGTATATGAATAACATGATGTTTTTCAATGGCAAAAATCAATGAATATTGTAAATGCACAAACAGTAATTTCTCCGCATTGCAAGGTGCAATTCTGAAATTTTTTGCTTTTTCCTGCTCCTCTTAGCATGATAAAGAAGATTCAAAGAGAGTGAGATGCCAGCTCCTTTCATTCAGTCAGTAGCTTCAATCATTTCTGGACGTTTTTCAATGGCAAAAATCAATGAATATTGTAAATGCACAAACTGCAATTTCTCCGCATTGCAAGGTGCAATTCTGAAATTTTTTGCTTTTTCCTGCTCCTCTTAGCATGATAAAGAAGATTCAAAGAGAGTGAGATGCCAGCTCCTTTCATTCAGTCAGTAGCTTCAATCATTTCTGGTATATGAATAACATGATGTTTTTCAATAGCAAAAATCAATGAATATTGTAAATGCACAAACAGTAATTTCTCCGCATTGCAAGGTGCAATTCTGAAATTTTTGGCTTTTTCCTGCTCCTCTTAGCATGATAAAGAAGATTCAAAGAGAGTGAGATGCCAGCTCCTTTCATTCAGTCAGTAGCTTCAATCATTTCTGGACGTTTTTCAATGGCAAAAATCAATGAATATTGTAAATGCACAAACAGTAATTTCTCCGCATTGCAAGGTGCAATTCTGAAATTTTTTGCTTTTTCCTGCTCCTCTTAGCATGATAAACAAGATTCAAAGAGAGTGAGATGCCAGCTCCTTTCATTCAGTCAGTAGCTTCAATCATTTCTGGACGTTTTTCAATGGCAAAAATCATTGAATATTGTAAATGCACAAACAGTAATTTCTCCGCATTGCAAGGTGCAATTCTGAAATTTTTTACTTTTTCCTGCTCCTCTTAGCATGATAAAGAAGATTCAAAGAGAATGAGATGCCAGCTCCTTTCATTCAGTCAGTAGCTTCAATCATTTCTGGTATATGAATAACATGATGTTTTTCAATCGCAAAAATCAATGAATATTGTAAATGCACAAACAGTAATTTCTCCGCATTGCAAGGAGCAATTCTGAAATTTTTTGCTTTTTCCTGCTCCTCTTAGCATGATAAAGAAGATTCAAAGAGAGTGAGATGCCAGCTCCTTTCATTCAGTCAGTAGCTTCAATCATTTCTGGACGTTTTTCAATGGCAAAAATCAATGAATATTGTAAATGCACAAACAGTAATTTCTCCGCATTGCAAGGTGCAATTCTGAAATTTTTTGCTTTTTCCTGCTCCTCTTAGCATGATAAAGAAGATTCAAAGAGAGTGAGATGCCAGCTCCTTTCCTTCAGTCAGTAGCTTCAATCATTTCTGGTATATGAATAACATGATGTTTTTCAATGGCAAAAATCAATGAATTTTGTAAATGCACAAACAGTAATTTCTCCGCATTGCAAGGCGCAATTCTGAAATTTTTTGCTTTTTCCTGCTCCTCTTAGCATGATAAAGAAGATTCAAAGAGAGTGAGATGCCAGCTCCTTTCATTCAGTCAGTAGCTTCAATCATTTCTGGACATTTTTCAATGGCAAAAATCAATGAATATTGTAAATGCACAAACAGTAATTTCTCCGCATTGCAAGGTGCAATTCTGAAATTTTTTGCTTTTTCCTGCTCCTCTTAGCATAATAAAGAAGATTCAAAGAGAGTGAGATGCCAGCTCCTTTCATTCAGTCAGTAGCTTCAATCATTTCTGGACGTTTTTCAATGGCAAAAATCAATGAATATTGTAAATGCACAAACAGTAATTTCTCCGCATTGCAAGGTGCAATTCTGAAATTTTTTGCTTTTTCCTGCTCCTCTTAGCATGATAAAGAAGATTCAAAGAGAGTGAGGTGCCAGCTCCTTTCATTCAGTCAGGAGCTTCAAACATTTCTGGTATATGAATAACATGTTTTTCAATGGCAAAAATCAATGAATATTGTAAATGCACAAACAGTAATTTCTCCGCATTGCAAGGTGCAATTCTGAAATTTTTTGCTTTTTCCTGCTCCTCTTAGCATGATAAAGAAGATTCAAAGAGAGTGAGATGCCAGCTCCTTTCATTCAGTCAGTAGCTTCAATCATTTCTGGACGTTTTTCAATGGCAAAAATCAATGAATATTGTAAATGCACAAACTGTAATTTCTCCGCATTGCAAGGTGCAATTCTGAAATTTTTTGCTTTTTCCTGCTCCTCTTAGCATGATAAAGAAGATTCAAAGAGAGTGAGATGCCAGCTCCATTCATTGAGTCAGTAGCTTCAATCATTTCTGGACGTTTTTCAATGGCAAAAATCAATGAATATTGTAAATGCACAAACAGTAATTTCTCCGCATTGCAAGGTGCAATTCTGAAATTTTTTGCTTTTTCCTGCTCCTCTTAGAATGATAAAGAAGATTCAAAGAGAGTGAGATGCCAGCTCCTTTCATTCAGTCAGTACCTTCAATCATTTCTGGACGTTTTTCAATGGCAAAAATCAATGAATATTGTAAATGCACAAACAGTAATTTCTCCGCATTGCAAGGTGCAATTCTGAAATTTTTTGCTTTTTCCTGCTCCTCTTAGCATGATAAAGAAGATTCAAAGAGAGTGAGATGCCAGCTCCTTTCATTCAGTCAGTAGCTTCAAACATTTCTGGTATATGAATAACATGATGTTTTTCAATGGCAAAAATCAATGAATATTGTAAATGCACAAACAGTAATTTCTCCGCATTGCAAGGTGCAAGTCTGAAATTTTTTGCTTTTTCCTGCTCCTCTTAGCATGATAAAGAAGATTCAAAGAGAGTGAGATGCCAGCTACTTTCATTCAGTCAGTAGCTTCAATCATTTCTGGACGTTTTTCAATGGTAAAAATCAATGAATATTGTAAATGCACAAACAGTAATTTCTCCACATTGCAAGGTGCAATTCTGAAATTTTTTGCTTTATCCTGCTCCTCTTAGCATGATAAAGAAGATTCAAAGAGATTGAGATGCCAGCTCCTTTCATTCAGTCAGTAGCTTCAAACATTTCTGGTATATGAATAACATGATGTTTTTCAATGGCAAAAATCAATGAATATTGTAAATGCACAAACAGTAATTTCTCCGCATTGCAAGGTGCAATTCTGAAATTTGTTGCTTTTTCCTGCTCCTCTTAGCATGATAAAGAAGATTCAAAGAGAGTGAGATGCCAGCTCCTTTCATTCAGTCAGTAGCTTCAAACATTTCTGGTATATGAATAACATGATGTTTTTCAATGGCAAAAATCAATGAATATTGTAAATGCACAAACAGTAATTTCTCCGCATTGCAAGGTGCAAGTCTGAAATTTTTTGCTTTTTCCTGCTCCTCTTAGCATGATAAAGAAGATTCAAAGAGAGTGAGATGCCAGCTACTTTCATTCAGTCAGTAGCTTCAATCATTTCTGGACGTTTTTCAATGGTAAAAATCAATGATTATTGTAAATGCACAAACAGTAATTTCTCCACATTGCAAGGTGCAATTCTGAAATTTTTTGCTTTTTCCTGCTCCTCTTAGCATGATAAAGAAGATTCAAAGAGAGTGAGATGCCAGCTCCTTTCATTCAGTCAGTAGCTTCAAACATTTCTGGTATATGAATAACATGATGTTTTTCAATGGCAAAAATCAATGAATATTGTAAATGCACAAACAGTAATTTCTCCGCATTGCAAGGTGCAATTCTGAAATTTTTTGCTTTTTCCTGCTCCTCTTAGCATGATAAAGAAGATTCAAAGAGAGTGAGATGCCAGCTCCTTTCATTCAGTCAGTAGCTTCAATCATTTCTGGATGTTTTTCAATGGCAAAAATCAATGAATATTGTAAATGCACAAACTGTAATTTCTCCGCATTGCAAGGTGCAATTCTGAAATTTTTTGCTTTTTCCTGCTCCTCTTAGCATGATAAAGAAGATTCAAAGAGAGTGAGATGCCAGCTCCTTTCATTCAGTCAGTAGCTTCAATCATTTCTGGACGTTTTTCAATGGCAAAAATCAATGAATATTGTAAATGCACAAACAGTAATTTCTCCGCATTGCAAGGTGCAATTCTGAAATTTTTTGCTTTTTCCTGCTCCTCTTAGCATGATAAAGAAGATTCAAAGCGAGTGAGATGCCAGCTCCTTTCATTCAGTCAGTAGCTTCAATCATTTCTGGATGTTTTTCAATGGCAAAAATCAATGAATATTGTAAATGCACAAACAGTAATTTCTCCGCATTGCAAGGTGCAATTCTGAAATTTTTTGCTTTTTCCTGCTCCTCTTAGCATGATAAAGAAGATTCAAAGAGAGTGAGATGCCAGCTCCTTTCATTCAGTCAGTAGCTTCAAACATTTCTGGTATATGAATAACATGATGTTTTTCAATGGCAAAAATCAATGAATATTGTAAATGCACAAACAGTAATTTCTCCGCATTGCAAGGTGCAAGTCTGAAATTTTTTGCTTTTTCCTGCTCCTCTTAGCATGATAAAGAAGATTCAAAGAGAGTGAGATGCCAGCTACTTTCATTCAGTCAGTAGCTTCAATCATTTCTGGACGTTTTTCAATGGTAAAAATCAATGAATATTGTAAATGCACAAACAGTAATTTCTCCACATTGCAAGGTGCAATTCTAAAATTTTTTGCTTTTTCCTGCTCCTCTTAGCATGATAAAGAAGATTCAAAGAGAGTGAGATGCCAGCTCCTTTCATTCAGTCAGTAGCTTCAAACATTTCTGGTATATGAATAACATGATGTTTTTCAATGGCAAAAATCAATGAATATTGTAAATGCACAAACAGTAATTTCTCCGCATTGCAAGGTGCAATTCTGAAATTTTTTGCTTTTTCCTGCTCCTCTTAGCATGATTCAAAGAGAGTGAGATGCCAGCTCCTTTCATTCAGTCAGTAGCTTCAATCATTTCTGGACATTTTTCAATGGCAAAAATCAATGAATATTGTAAATGCACAAACAGTAATTTCTCCGCATTGCAAGGTGCAATTCTGAAATTTTTTGCTTTTTCCTGCTCCTCTTAGCATGATAAAGAAGATTCAAAGAGAGTGAGATGTCAGCTCCTTTCATTCAGTCAGTAGCTTCAAACATTTCTGGTATATGAATAACGATGTTTTTCAATGGCAAAAATCAATGAATATTGTAAATGCACAAACAGTAATTTCTCCACATTGCAAGGTGCAATTCTGAAATTTTTTGCTTTTTCCTGCTCCTCTTAGCATGATAAAGAAGATTCAAAGAGAGTGAGATGCCAGCTCCTTTCATTCAGTCAGTAGCTTCAAACATTTCTGGTATATGAATAACATGATGTTTTTCAATGGCAAAAATCAATGAATATTGTAAATGCACAAATAGTAATTTCTCCGCATTGCAAGGTGCAAGTCTGAAATTTTTTGCTTTTTCCTGCTCCTCTTAGCATGATAAAGAAGATTCAAAGAGAGTGAGATGCCAGCTACTTTCATTCAGTCAGTAGCTTCAATCATTTCTGGACGTTTTTCAATGGTAAAAATCAATGAATATTGTAAATGCACAAACAGTAATTTCTCCACATTGCAAGGTGCAATTCTGAAATTTTTTGCTTTTTCCTGCTCCTCTTAGCATGATAAAGAAGATTCAAAGAGATTGAGATGCCAGCTCCTTTCATTCAGTCAGTAGCTTCAAACATTTCTTGTATATGAATAACATGATGTTTTTCAATGGCAAAAATCAATGAATATTGTAAATGCACAAACAGTAATTTCTCCGCATTGCAAGGTGCAATTCTGAAATTTTTTGCTTTTTCCTGCTCCTCTTAGCATGATAAAGAAGATTCAAAGAGAGTGAGATGCCAGCTCCTTTCATTCAGTCAGTAGCTTCAAACATTTCTGGTATATGAATAACATGATGTTTTTCAATGGCAAAAATCAATGAATATTGTAAATGCACAAACAGTAATTTCTCCGCATTGCAAGGTGCAAGTCTGAAATTTTTTGCTTTTTCCTGCTCCTCTTAGCATGATAAAGAAAATTCAAAGAGAGTGAGATGCCAGCTACTTTCATTCAGTCAGTAGCTTCAATCATTTCTGGACGTTTTTCAATGGTAAAAATCAATGAATATTGTAAATGCACAAACAGTAATTTCTCCACATTGCAAGGTGCAATTCTGAAATTTTTTGCTTTTTCCTGCTCCTCTTAGCATGATAAAGAAGATTCAAAGAGAGTGAGATGCCAGCTCCTTTCATTCAGTCAGTAGCTTCAAACATTTCTGGTATATAAATAACATGATGTTTTTCAATGGCAAAAATCAATGAATATTGTAAATGCACAAACAGTAATTTCTCCGCATTGCAAGGTGCAATTCTGAAATTTTTTGCTTTTTCCTGTTCCTCTTAGCATGATAAAGAAGATTCAAAGAGAGTGAGATGCCAGCTCCTTTCATTCAGTCAGTAGCTTCAATCATTTCTGGACGTTTCTCAATGGCAAAAATCAATGAATATTGTAAATGCACAAACTGTAATTTCTCCGCATTGCAAGGTGCAATTCTGAAATTTTTTGCTTTTTCCTGCTCCTCTTAGCATGATAAAGAAGATTCAAAGAGAGTGAGATGCCAGCTCCTTTCATTCAGTCAGTAGCTTCAATCATTTCTGGACGTTTTTCAATGGCAAAAATCAATGAATATTGTAAATGCACAAACAGTAATTTCTCCGCATTGCAAGGTGCAATTCTGAAATTTTTTGCTTTTTCCTGCTCCTCTTAGCATGATAAAGAAGATTCAAAGAGAGTGAGATGCCAGCTCCTTTCATTCAGTCAGTACCTTCAATCATTTCTGGACGTTTTTCAATGGCAAAAATCAATGAATATTGTAAATGCACAAACAGTAATTTCTCCGCATTGCAAGGTGCAATTCTGAAATTTTTTGCTTTTTCCCGCTCCTCTTAGCATGATAAAGAAGATTCAAAGAGAGTGAGGTGCCAGCTCCTTTCATTCAGTCAGTAGCTTCAAACATTTCTGGTATATGAATTACATGTTTTTCAATGGCAAAAATCAATGAATATTGTAAATGCACAAACAGTAATTTCTCCGCATTGCAAGGTGCAAGTCTGAAATTTTTTGCTTTTTCCTGCTCCTCTTAGCATGATAAAGAAGATTCAAAAAGAGTGAGATGCCAGCTACTTTCATTCAGTCAGTAGCTTCAATCATTTCTGGACGTTTTTCAATGGTAAAAATCAATGAATATTGTAAATGCACAAACAGTAATTTCTCCACATTGCAAGGTGCAATTCTGAAATTTTTTGCTTTTTCCTGCTCCTCTTAGCATGATAAAGAAGATTCAAAGAGAGTGAGATGCCAGCTCCTTTCATTCAGTCAGTAGCTTCAAACATTTCTGGTATATGAATAACATTATGTTTTTCAATGGCAAAAATCAATGAATATTGTAAATGCACAAACAGTAATTTCTCCGCATTGCAAGGTGCAATTCTGAAATTTTTTGCTTTTTCCTGCTCCTCTTAGCATGATAAAGAAGATTCAAAGAGAGTGAGATGCCAGCTCCTTTCATTCAGTCAGTAGCTTCAATCATTTCTGGATGTTTTTCAATGGCAAAAATCAATGAATATTGTAAATGCACAAACTGTAATTTCTCCGCATTGCAAGGTGCAATTCTGAAATTTTTTGCTTTTTCCTGTTAATCCTAGCATGATAAAGAAGATTCAAAGAGAGTGAGATGCCAGCTCCTTTCATTCAGTCAGTAGCTTCAAACATTTCTGGTATATGAAAAACATGTTTTTCAATGGCAAAAATCAATGAATATTGTAAATGCACAAACAGTAATATCTCCACATTGCAAGGTGCAATTCTGAAATTTTTTGCTTTTTCCTGCTAATCCTAGCATGATAAAGAAGATTCAAAGAGAGTGAGATGCCAGCTCCTTTCATTCAGTCAGTAGCTTCAATCATTTCTGGTATATGAAAAACATGTTTTTCAATGGCAAAAATCAATGAATATTGTAAATGCACAAACAGTAATATCTCCACATTGCACGGTGCAATTCTGAAATTTTTAGCTTTTTCCTGTTAATCCTAGCATGATAAAGAAGATTCAAAGAGAGTGAGATGCCAGCTCCTTTCATTCAGTCAGTAGCTTCAAACATTTCTGGTATATGAAAAACATGTTTTTCAATGGCAAAAATCAATGAATATTGTAAATGCACAAACAGTAATATCTCCACATTGCAAGGTGCAATTCTGAAATTTTTTGCTTTTTCCTGCTAATCCTAGCATGATAAAGAAGATTCAAAGAGAGTGAGATGCCAGCTCCTTTCATTCAGTCAGTAGCTTCAATCATTTCTGGTATATGAAAAACATGTTTTTCAATGGCAAAAATCAATGAATATTGTAAATGCACAAACAGTAATATCTCCACATTGCACGGTGCAATTCTGAAATTTTTAGCTTTTTCCTGTTAATCCTAGCATGATAAAGAAGATTCAAAGAGAGTGAGATGCCAGCTCCTTTCATTCAGTCAGTAGCTTCAAACATTTCTGGTATATGAAAAACATGTTTTTCAATGGCAAAAATCAATGAATATTGTAAATGCACAAACAGTAATATCTCCACATTGCAAGGTGCAATTCTGAAATTTTTTGCTTTTTCCTGTTAATCCTAGCATGATAAAGAAGATTCAAAGAGAGTGAGATGCCAGCTCCTTTCATTCAGTCAGTAGCTTCAAACATTTCTGGTATATGAAAAACATGTTTTTCAATGGCAAAAATCAATGAATATTGTAAATGCACAAACAGTAATATCTCCACATTGCAAGGTGCAATTCTGAAATTTTTTGCTTTTTCCTGCTAATCCTAGCATGATAAAGAAGATTCAAAGAGAGTGAGATGCCAGCTCCTTTCATTCAGTCAGTAGCTTCAAACATTTCTGGTATATGAAAAACATGTTTTTCAATGGCAAAAATCAATGAATATTGTAAATGCACAAACAGTAATATCTCCACATTGCACGGTGCAATTCTGAAATTTTTAGCTTTTTCCTGTTAATCCTAGCATGATAAAGAAGATTCAAAGAGAGTGAGATGCCAGCTCCTTTCATTCAGTCAGTAGCTTCAAACATTTCTGGTATATGAAAAACATGTTTTTCAATGGCAAAAATCAATGAATATTGTAAATGCACAAACAGTAATATCTCCACATTGCAAGGTGCAATTCTGAAATTTTTTGCTTTTTCCTGCTAATCCTAGCATGATAAAGAAGATTCAAAGAGAGTGAGATGCCAGCTCCTTTCATTCAGTCAGTAGCTTCAAACATTTCTGGTATATGAAAAACGTTTTTCAATGGCAAAAATCAATGAATATTGTAAATGCACAAACAGTAATATCTCCACATTGCACGGTGCAATTCTGAAATTTTTAGCTTTTTCCTGTTAATCCTAGCATGATAAAGAAGATTCAAAGAGAGTGAGATGCCAGCTCCTTTCATTCAGTCAGTAGCTTCAAACATTTCTGGTATATGAAAAACATGTTTTTCAATGGCAAAAATCAATGAATATTGTAAATGCACAAACAGTAATATCTCCACATTGCAAGGTGCAATTCTGAAATTTTTTGCTTTTTCCTGTTAATCCTAGCATGATAAAGAAGATTCAAAGAGAGTGAGATGCCAGCTCCTTTCATTCAGTCAGTAGCTTCAAACATTTCTGGTATATGAAAAACATGTTTTTCAATGGCAAAAATCAATGAATATTGTAAATGCACAAACAGTAATATCTCCACATTGCAAGGTGCAATTCTGAAATTTTTTGCTTTTTCCTGCTAATCCTAGCATGATAAAGAAGATTCAAAGAGAGTGAGATGCCAGCTCCTTTCATTCAGTCAGTAGCTTCAAACATTTCTGGTATATGAAAAACATGTTTTTCAATGGCAAAAATCAATGAATATTGTAAATGCACAAACAGTAATATCTCCACATTGCACGGTGCAATTCTGAAATTTTTAGCTTTTTCCTGTTAATCCTAGCATGATAAAGAAGATTCAAAGAGAGTGAGATGCCAGCTCCTTTCATTCAGTCAGTAGCTTCAAACATTTCTGGTATATGAAAAACATGTTTTTCAATGGCAAAAATCAATGAATATTGTAAATGCACAAACAGTAATATCTCCACATTGCAAGGTGCAATTCTGAAATTTTTTGCTTTTTCCTGCTAATCCTAGCATGATAAAGAAGATTCAAAGAGAGTGAGATGCCAGCTCCTTTCATTCAGTCAGTAGCTTCAAACATTTCTGGTATATGAAAAACATGTTTTTCAATGGCAAAAATCAATGAATATTGTAAATGCACAAACAGTAATATCTCCACATTGCAAGGTGCAATTCTGAAATTTTTTGCTTTTTCCTGCTAATCCTAGCATGATAAAGAAGATTCAAAGAGAGTGAGATGCCAGCTCCTTTCATTCAGTCAGTAGCTTCAATCATTTCTGGTATATGAAAAACATGTTTTTCAATGGCAAAAATCAATGAATATTGTAAATGCACAAACAGTAATATCTCCACATTGCACGGTGCAATTCTGAAATTTTTAGCTTTTTCCTGTTAATCCTAGCATGATAAAGAAGATTCAAAGAGAGTGAGATGCCAGCTCCTTTCATTCAGTCAGTAGCTTCAAACATTTCTGGTATATGAAAAACATGTTTTTCAATGGCAAAAATCAATGAATATTGTAAATGCACAAACAGTAATATCTCCACATTGCAAGGTGCAATTCTGAAATTTTTTGCTTTTTCCTGTTAATCCTAGCATGATAAAGAAGATTCAAAGAGAGTGAGATGCCAGCTCCTTTCATTCAGTCAGTAGCTTCAAACATTTCTGGTATATGAAAAACATGTTTTTCAATGGCAAAAATCAATGAATATTGTAAATGCACAAACAGTAATATCTCCACATTGCAAGGTGCAATTCTGAAATTTTTTGCTTTTTCCTGCTAATCCTAGCATGATAAAGAAGATTCAAAGAGAGTGAGATGCCAGCTCCTTTCATTCAGTCAGTAGCTTCAAACATTTCTGGTATATGAAAAACATGTTTTTCAATGGCAAAAATCAATGAATATTGTAAATGCACAAACAGTAATATCTCCACATTGCAAGGTGCAATTCTGAAATTTTTTGCTTTTTCCTGCTAATCCTAGCATGATAAAGAAGATTCAAAGAGAGTGAGATGCCAGCTCCTTTCATTCAGTCAGTAGCTTCAAACATTTCTGGTATATGAAAAACATGTTTTTCAATGGCAAAAATCAATGAATATTGTAAATGCACAAACAGTAATATCTCCACATTGCACGGTGCAATTCTGAAATTTTTAGCTTTTTCCTGTTAATCCTAGCATGATAAAGAAGATTCAAAGAGAGTGAGATGCCAGCTCCTTTCATTCAGTCAGTAGCTTCAAACATTTCTGGTATATGAAAAACATGTTTTTCAATGGCAAAAATCAATGAATATTGTAAATGCACAAACAGTAATATCTCCACATTGCACGGTGCAATTCTGAAATTTTTAGCTTTTTCCTGTTAATCCTAGCATGATAAAGAAGATTCAAAGAGAGTGAGATGCCAGCTCCTTTCATTCAGTCAGTAGCTTCAAACATTTCTGGTATATGAAAAACATGTTTTTCAATGGCAAAAATCAATGAATATTGTAAATGCACAAACAGTAATATCTCCACATTGCAAGGTGCAATTCTGAAATTTTTTGCTTTTTCCTGCTAATCCTAGCATGATAAAGAAGATTCAAAGAGAGTGAGATGCCAGCTCCTTTCATTCAGTCAGTAGCTTCAAACATTTCTGGTATATGAAAAACATGTTTTTCAATGGCAAAAATCAATGAATATTGTAAATGCACAAACAGTAATATCTCCACATTGCAAGGTGCAATTCTGAAATTTTTTGCTTTTTCCTGTTAATCCTAGCATGATAAAGAAGATTCAAAGAGAGTGAGATGCCAGCTCCTTTCATTCAGTCAGTAGCTTCAAACATTTCTGGTATATGAAAAACATGTTTTTCAATGGCAAAAATCAATGAATATTGTAAATGCACAAACAGTAATATCTCCACATTGCAAGGTGCAATTCTGAAATTTTTTGCTTTTTCCTGCTAATCCTAGCATGATAAAGAAGATTCAAAGAGAGTGAGATGCCAGCTCCTTTCATTCAGTCAGTAGCTTCAAACATTTCTGGTATATGAAAAACATGTTTTTCAATGGCAAAAATCAATGAATATTGTAAATGCACAAACAGTAATATCTCCACATTGCACGGTGCAATTCTGAAATTTTTAGCTTTTTCCTGTTAATCCTAGCATGATAAAGAAGATTCAAAGAGAGTGAGATGCCAGCTCCTTTCATTCAGTCAGTAGCTTCAAACATTTCTGGTATATGAAAAACATGTTTTCCAATGGCAAAAATCAATGAATATTGTAAATGCACAAACAGTAATATCTCCACATTGCAAGGTGCAATTCTGAAATTTTTTGCTTTTTCCTGCTAATCCTAGCATGATAAAGAAGATTCAAAGAGAGTGAGATGCCAGCTCCTTTCATTCAGTCAGTAGCTTCAAACATTTCTGGTATATGAAAAACATGTTTTTCAATGGCAAAAATCAATGAATATTGTAAATGCACAAACAGTAATATCTCCACATTGCAAGGTGCAATTCTGAAATTTTTTGCTTTTTCCTGCTAATCCTAGCATGATAAAGAAGATTCAAAGAGAGTGAGATGCCAGCTCCTTTCATTCAGTCAGTAGCTTCAATCATTTCTGGTATATGAAAAACATGTTTTTCAATGGCAAAAATCAATGAATATTGTAAATGCACAAACAGTAATATCTCCACATTGCACGGTGCAATTCTGAAATTTTTAGCTTTTTCCTGTTAATCCTAGCATGATAAAGAAGATTCAAAGAGAGTGAGATGCCAGCTCCTTTCATTCAGTCAGTAGCTTCAAACATTTCTGGTATATGAAAAACATGTTTTTCAATGGCAAAAATCAATGAATATTGTAAATGCACAAACAGTAATATCTCCACATTGCAAGGTGCAATTCTGAAATTTTTTGCTTTTTCCTGTTAATCCTAGCATGATAAAGAAGATTCAAAGAGAGTGAGATGCCAGCTCCTTTCATTCAGTCAGTAGCTTCAAACATTTCTGGTATATGAAAAACATGTTTTTCAATGGCAAAAATCAATGAATATTGTAAATGCACAAACAGTAATATCTCCACATTGCAAGGTGCAATTCTGAAATTTTTTGCTTTTTCCTGCTAATCCTAGCATGATAAAGAAGATTCAAAGAGAGTGAGATGCCAGCTCCTTTCATTCAGTCAGTAGCTTCAAACATTTCTGGTATATGAAAAACATGTTTTTCAATGGCAAAAATCAATGAATATTGTAAATGCACAAACAGTAATATCTCCACATTGCAAGGTGCAATTCTGAAATTTTTTGCTTTTTCCTGCTAATCCTAGCATGATAAAGAAGATTCAAAGAGAGTGAGATGCCAGCTCCTTTCATTCAGTCAGTAGCTTCAAACATTTCTGGTATATGAAAAACATGTTTTTCAATGGCAAAAATCAATGAATATTGTAAATGCACAAACAGTAATATCTCCACATTGCACGGTGCAATTCTGAAATTTTTAGCTTTTTCCTGTTAATCCTAGCATGATAAAGAAGATTCAAAGAGAGTGAGATGCCAGCTCCTTTCATTCAGTCAGTAGCTTCAAACATTTCTGGTATATGAAAAACATGTTTTTCAATGGCAAAAATCAATGAATATTGTAAATGCACAAACAGTAATATCTCCACATTGCACGGTGCAATTCTGAAATTTTTAGCTTTTTCCTGTTAATCCTAGCATGATAAAGAAGATTCAAAGAGAGTGAGATGCCAGCTCCTTTCATTCAGTCAGTAGCTTCAAACATTTCTGGTATATGAAAAACATGTTTTTCAATGGCAAAAATCAATGAATATTGTAAATGCACAAACAGTAATATCTCCACATTGCAAGGTGCAATTCTGAAATTTTTTGCTTTTTCCTGCTAATCCTAGCATGATAAAGAAGATTCAAAGAGAGTGAGATGCCAGCTCCTTTCATTCAGTCAGTAGCTTCAAACATTTCTGGTATATGAAAAACATGTTTTTCAATGGCAAAAATCAATGAATATTGTAAATGCACAAACAGTAATATCTCCACATTGCACGGTGCAATTCTGAAATTTTTAGCTTTTTCCTGTTAATCCTAGCATGATAAAGAAGATTCAAAGAGAGTGAGATGCCAGCTCCTTTCATTCAGTCAGTAGCTTCAAACATTTCTGGTATATGAAAAACATGTTTTTCAATGGCAAAAATCAATGAATATTGTAAATGCACAAACAGTAATATCTCCACATTGCAAGGTGCAATTCTGAAATTTTTTGCTTTTTCCTGTTAATCCTAGCATGATAAAGAAGATTCAAAGAGAGTGAGATGCCAGCTCCTTTCATTCAGTCAGTAGCTTCAAACATTTCTGGTATATGAAAAACATGTTTTTCAATGGCAAAAATCAATGAATATTGTAAATGCACAAACAGTAATATCTCCACATTGCAAGGTGCAATTCTGAAATTTTTTGCTTTTTCCTGCTAATCCTAGCATGATAAAGAAGATTCAAAGAGAGTGAGATGCCAGCTCCTTTCATTCAGTCAGTAGCTTCAAACATTTCTGGTATATGAAAAACATGTTTTTCAATGGCAAAAATCAATGAATATTGTAAATGCACAAACAGTAATATCTCCACATTGCACGGTGCAATTCTGAAATTTTTAGCTTTTTCCTGTTAATCCTAGCATGATAAAGAAGATTCAAAGAGAGTGAGATGCCAGCTCCTTTCATTCAGTCAGTAGCTTCAAACATTTCTGGTATATGAAAAACATGTTTTTCAATGGCAAAAATCAATGAATATTGTAAATGCACAAACAGTAATATCTCCACATTGCAAGGTGCAATTCTGAAATTTTTTGCTTTTTCCTGCTAATCCTAGCATGATAAAGAAGATTCAAAGAGAGTGAGATGCCAGCTCCTTTCATTCAGTCAGTAGCTTCAAACATTTCTGGTATATGAAAAACATGTTTTTCAATTGCAAAAATCAATGAATATTGTAAATGCACAAACAGTAATATCTCCACATTGCACGGTGCAATTCTGAAATTTTTAGCTTTTTCCTGTTAATCCTAGCATGATAAAGAAGATTCAAAGAGAGTGAGATGCCAGCTCCTTTCATTCAGTCAGTAGCTTCAAACATTTCTGGTATATGAAAAACATGTTTTTCAATGGCAAAAATCAATGAATATTGTAAATGCACAAACAGTAATATCTCCACATTGCAAGGTGCAATTCTGAAATTTTTTGCTTTTTCCTGCTAATCCTAGCATGATAAAGAAGATTCAAAGAGAGTGAGATGCCAGCTCCTTTCATTCAGTCAGTAGCTTCAAACATTTCTGGTATATGAAAAACATGTTTTTCAATGGCAAAAATCAATGAATATTGTAAATGCACAAACAGTAATATCTCCACATTGCAAGGTGCAATTCTGAAATTTTTTGCTTTTTCCTGCTAATCCTAGCATGATAAAGAAGATTCAAAGAGAGTGAGATGCCAGCTCCTTTCATTCAGTCAGTAGCTTCAATCATTTCTGGTATATGAAAAACATGTTTTTCAATGGCAAAAATCAATGAATATTGTAAATGCACAAACAGTAATATCTCCACATTGCACGGTGCAATTCTGAAATTTTTAGCTTTTTCCTGTTAATCCTAGCATGATAAAGAAGATTCAAAGAGAGTGAGATGCCAGCTCCTTTCATTCAGTCAGTAGCTTCAAACATTTCTGGTATATGAAAAACATGTTTTTCAATGGCAAAAATCAATGAATATTGTAAATGCACAAACAGTAATATCTCCACATTGCAAGGTGCAATTCTGAAATTTTTTGCTTTTTCCTGTTAATCCTAGCATGATAAAGAAGATTCAAAGAGAGTGAGATGCCAGCTCCTTTCATTCAGTCAGTAGCTTCAAACATTTCTGGTATATGAAAAACATGTTTTTCAATGGCAAAAATCAATGAATATTGTAAATGCACAAACAGTAATATCTCCACATTGCAAGGTGCAATTCTGAAATTTTTTGCTTTTTCCTGCTAATCCTAGCATGATAAAGAAGATTCAAAGAGAGTGAGATGCCAGCTCCTTTCATTCAGTCAGTAGCTTCAAACATTTCTGGTATATGAAAAACATGTTTTTCAATGGCAAAAATCAATGAATATTGTAAATGCACAAACAGTAATATCTCCACATTGCAAGGTGCAATTCTGAAATTTTTTGCTTTTTCCTGCTAATCCTAGCATGATAAAGAAGATTCAAAGAGAGTGAGATGCCAGCTCCTTTCATTCAGTCAGTAGCTTCAAACATTTCTGGTATATGAAAAACATGTTTTTCAATGGCAAAAATCAATGAATATTGTAAATGCACAAACAGTAATATCTCCACATTGCACGGTGCAATTCTGAAATTTTTAGCTTTTTCCTGTTAATCCTAGCATGATAAAGAAGATTCAAAGAGAGTGAGATGCCAGCTCCTTTCATTCAGTCAGTAGCTTCAAACATTTCTGGTATATGAAAAACATGTTTTTCAATGGCAAAAATCAATGAATATTGTAAATGCACAAACAGTAATATCTCCACATTGCACGGTGCAATTCTGAAATTGTTAGCTTTTTCCTGTTAATCCTAGCATGATAAAGAAGATTCAAAGAGAGTGAGATGCCAGCTCCTTTCATTCAGTCAGTAGCTTCAAACATTTCTGGTATATGAAAAACATGTTTTTCAATGGCAAAAATCAATGAATATTGTAAATGCACAAACAGTAATATCTCCACATTGCAAGGTGCAATTCTGAAATTTTTTGCTTTTTCCTGCTAATCCTAGCATGATAAAGAAGATTCAAAGAGAGTGAGATGCCAGCTCCTTTCATTCAGTCAGTAGCTTCAAACATTTCTGGTATATGAAAAACATGTTTTTCAATGGCAAAAATCAATGAATATTGTAAATGCACAAACAGTAATATCTCCACATTGCACGGTGCAATTCTGAAATTTTTAGCTTTTTCCTGTTAATCCTAGCATGATAAAGAAGATTCAAAGAGAGTGAGATGCCAGCTCCTTTCATTCAGTCAGTAGCTTCAAACATTTCTGGTATATGAAAAACATGTTTTTCAATGGCAAAAATCAATGAATATTGTAAATGCACAAACAGTAATATCTCCACATTGCAAGGTGCAATTCTGAAATTTTTTGCTTTTTCCTGTTAATCCTAGCATGATAAAGAAGATTCAAAGAGAGTGAGATGCCAGCTCCTTTCATTCAGTCAGTAGCTTCAAACATTTCTGGTATATGAAAAACATGTTTTTCAATGGCAAAAATCAATGAATATTGTAAATGCACAAACAGTAATATCTCCACATTGCAAGGTGCAATTCTGAAATTTTTTGCTTTTTCCTGCTAATCCTAGCATGATAAAGAAGATTCAAAGAGAGTGAGATGCCAGCTCCTTTCATTCAGTCAGTAGCTTCAAACATTTCTGGTATATGAAAAACATGTTTTTCAATGGCAAAAATCAATGAATATTGTAAATGCACAAACAGTAATATCTCCACATTGCACGGTGCAATTCTGAAATTTTTAGCTTTTTCCTGTTAATCCTAGCATGATAAAGAAGATTCAAAGAGAGTGAGATGCCAGCTCCTTTCATTCAGTCAGTAGCTTCAAACATTTCTGGTATATGAAAAACATGTTTTTCAATGGCAAAAATCAATGAATATTGTAAATGCACAAACAGTAATATCTCCACATTGCACGGTGCAATTCTGAAATTTTTAGCTTTTTCCTGTTAATCCTAGCATGATAAAGAAGATTCAAAGAGAGTGAGATGCCAGCTCCTTTCATTCAGTCAGTAGCTTCAAACATTTCTGGTATATGAAAAACATGTTTTTCAATGGCAAAAATCAATGAATATTGTAAATGCACAAACAGTAATATCTCCACATTGCAAGGTGCAATTCTGAAATTTTTTGCTTTTTCCTGTTAATCCTAGCATGATAAAGAAGATTCAAAGAGAGTGAGATGCCAGCTCCTTTCATTCAGTCAGTAGCTTCAAACATTTCTGGTATATGAAAAACATGTTTTTCAATGGCAAAAATCAATGAATATTGTAAATGCACAAACAGTAATATCTCCACATTGCAAGGTGCAATTCTGAAATTTTTTGCTTTTTCCTGCTAATCCTAGCATGATAAAGAAGATTCAAAGAGAGTGAGATGCCAGCTCCTTTCATTCAGTCAGTAGCTTCAAACATTTCTGGTATATGAAAAACATGTTTTTCAATGGCAAAAATCAATGAATATTGTAAATGCACAAACAGTAATATCTCCACATTGCACGGTGCAATTCTGAAATTTTTAGCTTTTTCCTGTTAATCCTAGCATGATAAAGAAGATTCAAAGAGAGTGAGATGCCAGCTCCTTTCATTCAGTCAGTAGCTTCAAACATTTCTGGTATATGAAAAACATGTTTTTCAATGGCAAAAATCAATGAATATTGTAAATGCACAAACAGTAATATCTCCACATTGCAAGGTGCAATTCTGAAATTTTTTGCTTTTTCCTGCTAATCCTAGCATGATAAAGAAGATTCAAAGAGAGTGAGATGCCAGCTCCTTTCATTCAGTCAGTAGCTTCAAACATTTCTGGTATATGAAAAACATGTTTTTCAATGGCAAAAATCAATGAATATTGTAAATGCACAAACAGTAATATCTCCACATTGCACGGTGCAATTCTGAAATTTTTAGCTTTTTCCTGTTAATCCTAGCATGATAAAGAAGATTCAAAGAGAGTGAGATGCCAGCTCCTTTCATTCAGTCAGTAGCTTCAAACATTTCTGGTATATGAAAAACATGTTTTTCAATGGCAAAAATCAATGAATATTGTAAATGCACAAACAGTAATATCTCCACATTGCACGGTGCAATTCTGAAATTTTTAGCTTTTCCTGTTAATCCTAGCATGATAAAGAAGATTCAAAGAGAGTGAGATGCCAGCTCCTTTCATTCAGTCAGTAGCTTCAAACATTTCTGGTATATGAAAAACATGTTTTTCAATGGCAAAAATCAATGAATATTGTAAATGCACAAACAGTAATATCTCCACATTGCAAGGTGCAATTCTGAAATTTTTTGCTTTTTCCTGCTAATCCTAGCATGATAAAGAAGATTCAAAGAGAGTGAGATGCCAGCTCCTTTCATTCAGTCAGTAGCTTCAAACATTTCTGGTATATGAAAAACATGTTTTTCAATGGCAAAAATCAATGAATATTGTAAATGCACAAACAGTAATATCTCCACATTGCACGGTGCAATTCTGAAATTTTTAGCTTTTTCCTGTTAATCCTAGCATGATAAAGAAGATTCAAAGAGAGTGAGATGCCAGCTCCTTTCATTCAGTCAGTAGCTTCAAACATTTCTGGTATATGAAAAACATGTTTTTCAATGGCAAAAATCAATGAATATTGTAAATGCACAAACAGTAATATCTCCACATTGCAAGGTGCAATTCTGAAATTTTTTGCTTTTTCCTGTTAATCCTAGCATGATAAAGAAGATTCAAAGAGAGTGAGATGCCAGCTCCTTTCATTCAGTCAGAAGCTTCAAACATTTCTGGTATATGAAAAACATGTTTTTCAATGGCAAAAATCAATGAATATTGTAAATGCACAAACAGTAATATCTCCACATTGCAAGGTGCAATTCTGAAATTTTTTGCTTTTTCCTGCTAATCCTAGCATGATAAAGAAGATTCAAAGAGAGTGAGATGCCAGCTCCTTTCATTCAGTCAGTAGCTTCAAACATTTCTGGTATAATGAAAAACATGTTTTTCAATGGCAAAAATCAATGAATATTGTAAATGCACAAACAGTAATATCTCCACATTGCACGGTGCAATTCTGAAATTTTTAGCTTTTTCCTGTTAATCCTAGCATGATAAAGAAGATTCAAAGAGAGTGAGATGCCAGCTCCTTTCATTCAGTCAGTAGCTTCTAACATTTCTGGTATATGAAAAACATGTTTTTCAATGGCAAAAATCAATGAATATTGTAAATGCACAAACAGTAATATCTCCACATTGCATGGTGCAATTCTGAAATTTTTTGCTTTTCCTGCTAATCCTAGCATGATAAAGAAGATTCAAAGAGAGTGAGATGCCAGCTCCTTTCATTCAGTCAGTAGCTTCAAACATTTCTGGTATATGAAAAACATGTTTTTCAATGGCAAAAATCAATGAATATTGTAAATGCACAAACAGTAATATCTCCACATTGCAAGGTGCAATTCTGAAATTTTTTGCTTTTTTCCTGCTTAATCCTAGCATGATAAAGAAGATTCAAAGAG
>NW_027365438.1:0-114166 GCF_046119375.1 Phyllobates terribilis
GGTGTGCTCCGGTGGCATGCTAACGGGAGAATGTGTGCTACTGTGGCATGCTAACAATAAAAGGTGTGCTACAGTGGCATGCTAACTGGAAAATGTGTGCTATGGTGGCTTGCTAACGGGAAAAGGTGAGCTATGGTGGCATGCTAACTGTAAAAGGTGTGCAATGGTGGCATGATAACGGAAAAAGGTGTGCTCTGGTGGCATGCTAACGGGAAAAGCTGTGCTCCGGTGGCATGCCAATGGAAAAAGGTATGTTATGGTGGAATGCTAATAGGAGAAGGTGTGCTCCGGTGGCATGCTAACTGTAAAAGGTGTGCTCCAGTGGCATGCTAGCGGTAAAAGGTGTGCTCCGGTGTCATGCTAATGGAAATAGGTATGCTCCAGTGGCATGATATTGGGAAAAGGTGTGCAACGGTGGCATGCTAACGGCAGAAGGTGTGCTCCGGTGGGAACAATGGGAAAAGGTGTGCTCCGGTGGCATGCTAACGGGAAAATGTGTGCAACGGTGGAATGCTAACGGAAAAATGTGTGCAATGGAGGCATGCTAACGGTAAAAGGTGTTCTCCGGTGGCATGCTAACGGGAAGAGGTATGCTCCGGTGGTATGATAGCGGGAAAAGGTGTGCAACGGTGGCATGCTAACAGGAGAAGGTGTGCTTCGGTGGCAACAATGGGAAAAGGTGTGCTCCGGTGGCATGCTAACGTGAAAAGGTGTGTTCCGGTGGCATGCTAACGATACAAGATGTGCTCCGGTGGCATGCTAATGGGAAAAGGTGTGCTCCGGTGGTATGCTAACAGGGAAATGTGTGCTCCGGTGGCATGCTAACGGGAGAATGTGTGCTACTGTGGCATGCTAACATTAAAAGGTGTGCAACAGTGGCATGCTAACTGGAAAATGTGTGCTATGGTGGCTTGCTAACTGGAAAAGGTGAGCTATAGTGGCATGTTAACTGTAAAAGGTGGGCAATGGTGGCATGATAACGGAAAAAGGTGTGCTCCGGTGGCATGCTAAAGGGAAAAGGTGTTCTCCAGTGGATGCTAACGGGGAAAGGTGTGTTCCGAGGGCATGCTAACGGGAGAAGGCGTGCTCCGGTGGCATGCTAACAGGAGAAAATGTGCTCCGGGGGCATGCTAACGGGAAAAGGTGTGCTCCGGTGACATGTTAGCGGGAAAAGGTGTGCACCGGTGGCATGCTAATGGAAAAAGGTGTGCTACAGCGGCATACTAATGGAAAAAGGTGTAATACTGTGGCATGCTCACGGTAAAAGTGTGCTCTGGTGGCATGCTGATGGTAAAAGGTGTGCTCCAGTGGCACACTAACGGTAAAAGGTGTGCTCCGGTGGCATGTTAACGGTAAGAGGTTTTCTCCATTGGCATTCTAACGGTAAAAGGTGTGCTACGTTGGCATGCTAACGATACAAGGTGTGCTCCGGTGTCATGCTAACGGGAAAAGGTGTGCTCCGGTGGCATGCTAACATGGAAAGGTGTGCTCCGGTGGCATGCTAATGTGAGAAAGTGTGCTACGGTGGCATGCCAACGAGAAGAGGTGCGCTTCGGTGGCATGCTAAAGGGAAAAGGTGTGCTCCGGTGGCATGCTAACGATAGAAGGTGTGCTCCGGTGGCATGCTAACGGGAAAAGGTGTGCTCCGGTGACATGCTAACACGCAAAGGTATGCTCCGGTCGCATGCTAACGTAAGAAAGTGTGCTACAATGGCATGCTAATGAGAAGATGTGCGCTACGGTGGCATGCAAACGGGAAAAGGTGTGCTATGGTGGCATGCTAATGTTAAAAGGTGTGCTCTGGTGGCTTCCTTTCGGTAAAATGTGTGCTCTGGTGGCATGCTAGCGATACAAGATATGCTCCGGTGGCATGCTAACGGGTAAAGTTGTGCTCCGGTGGCATGCTAACAGGGAAAGGTGTGCTCTGGTGGCATGCTAACGGGAGAAGGTGTGCTACTGTGGCATGCTAACAGGAAAAGGTGTGCTATGGTGGCATGCTAACGGTAAAAGGTGTGCAACGGTGGCATGATAACGGAAAAAGGTGTGCTCCGGTGGCATGCTAACGGGAAAAGGTGTGCAACGGTGGCATGCTAACAGGAAAAGGTGTGCTCCGGTGGCATGCTAACGGGAAAAGGTGTGCTCCGGTGGTATGCTAACGGGAAAAGGTGTGCTACTGTGGCATGCTAAAGGGAAAAGGTGAACTCCGTTGGCATGCTAACGGGAAAACTGTGTGCTACAGTGGCATGCTAACGGTAAAGGTGTGCTCCGCTGGCATGCTAACGGGAAGATGGTGTGCTACGGTGACATGCTAACGGTAAAGGTGTGCTCCAGTGTCATGCTAACGCGAAAAGGTGTGCTCCGGTGGCATGCTGACGGGAGAAGGTGTCTTCCAGTGGCATGCTAATGGATAAAGGTGGGCTACAGTGGCATGCTAACGGTAAAGGTGTGCTCCGGTGGCATGCTAACGGGAAAAAGTGTGCTCCGGTGGCATGCTAACGGGAAAAGGTGTGCTCCGGTGGCATGCTAACGGAAAAAGGTGTGCTCCGGTGGCATGCTGATGGTAAAAGGTGTGCTCCGGCGGCATGCTAACGGTAAAAGGTGTTCTCCGTTGGCATGCTAACAGTTAAACGTGTGCTCAGGTGGCACGCTAACGATGCAAGGTGTGCTCTTGTGGCATGCTAACGGGAAAAGGTGTACTCCGGTGGAATGCTGACAGAGAAAGTTGTGCTCCGGCGGCATGCTAACGTGAGAAGGTGTGCTACTGTAGCATGCTAACGGGAAAAGGTGTGCTCCAGTGGCATGCTAAAGGTAAAGGTATGCTCTGGTGGCATGCTAACGGGAAAAGGTGTGGTACTGTGGCATGCTAACGGGAATAGGTGTGCTACGGTGGCATGCTAAAGGGAAAAGATGTTCTCCAGTGGATGCTAACCGGGAAAGGTGTGTTCCGGTGGCATGCTAATGGGAGAAGGTGTGCTCCGGTGGCATGCTAACAGGAGAAAATGTGCTCCGGGGGCATGCTAACGGGAAAATGTGTGCTCCGGTGGCATGCTGATGGTAAAAGGAGTGCTCCAGTGGCTTACTAATGGTAAAAGGTGTGCTCCGATGGCATGTTAACGGTAAGAGGTGTTCTCCGCTGGCATGCTAACGGTAAAAGGTGTGCTACGGTGGCATGCTAACGATACAAGGTGTGCTCCGGTGGCAAGATAATGGAAAAAGGCGTGCTCCGGTGGCATGCAAACACGGAAAGGTGTGCTCCGGTGGCATGCTAACGTGAGAAAGTGTGCTACGGTGGCATGCTAATTAGAAGAGGTGCGCTATGGTGTCATGCTAACGGGAAGAGGTGTGCTATGGTGGCATGCTAACAGTAAAAGGTGTGCTCCTGTGGCTTGCTTTCGGTAAAAGGTGTGATCCGGTGGCATGCTAACGATACAAGATGTGCTCCGGTGGCATGCTAACGGGAAAAGGTGTGCTCTGGTGGCATGCTAATGGGAAAAGGTGTGCTCCAGTGGCATGCTAGCGGTAAAAGGTGTGCTCCGGTGGCATGCTAACTAAAAAACTTATGCTCCAGTGGCATGATATTGGGAAAAGGTGTGCAACGGTGGCATGCTAACGGGAAAAGGTGTGCAATGGTGGCATGCTAACGGTAAAAGGTGTGTTCCGGTGGCATGCTAACGTGAAAAGGTGTGTTCCGGTAGCATGCTAACGATACAAGATGTGCTCCGGTGGAATGCTAATGGGAAAAGGTGTGCTCCGGTGGTATGCTAACAGGGAAAGGTGTGCTCCGGTGGCATGCTAACGGGAGAAGGTGTGCTACTGTGGCATGCTAACAATAGAAGGTGTGATACAGTGGCATGCTAACGGGAAAATGTGTGCTATGGTGGCTTGCTAACGGGAAAAGGTGAGCTATGGTGACATGCTAACTGTAAAAGGTGTGCAATGGTGGCATGATAACGGAAAAAGGTGTGCTACGGTGGCATGCTAAAGGGAAAGGGTGTTCTCCAGTGGATGCTAACGGGGAAAGGTGTGTTCCGAGGGCATGCTAACGGGAGAAGGTGTGCTCCGGTGGCATGCTAACTGGAGAAAATGTGCTCCGGGGGCATGCTAACGGGAAAATGTGTGCTCCGGTTGCATGCTAACGGGAAAAGGTGTGCTCCGGTGACATGCTAGCGGGAAAAGGTGTGCACCGGTGGCATGCTAATGGTAAAAGGTGTGCTACAGCGGCATACTAATGGGAAAAGGTGTAATACTGTGGCATGCTCACGGTAAAGGTGTGCTCTGGTGGCATGCTGATGGTAAAAGCTGTGCTCCAGTGTCACACTAACGGTGAAAGGTGTGCTCCGGTGGCATGTTAACGGTAAGAGGTGTTCTCTGTTGGCACTCTAACGGTAAAAGGTGTGCTACGGTGGCATGCTAACGATACAAGGTGTGCTCCGGTGGCATGCTAACGGGAAAAGGTGTGCTTCGGTGGCATGCTAACACGGAAAGGTGTGCTCCGGTGGCATGCTAACGAGAAGAGGTGCGCTACGGTGGCATGCTAACGGGAAAAGGTGTGCTCCGGTGGCATGCTAACGATACAAGGTGTGCTCCGATGGCATGCTAACGGGAAAAGGTGTGCTCCGGTGACATGCTAACACGCAAAGGTGTGCTCCGGTCGCATGCTAACGTAAGAAAGTGTGCTACAATGGCATGCTAATGGGAAAAGTTGTGCTCCGGTGGCATGCTAACGGAAAAAAGTGTGCTCCTGTGGCATGCTAACGGGAAAAGCTGTGCTCCGGTGGCATGCCAATGGAAAAAGGTTTGCTACGGTGGAATGGTAATGGGAAAAGGTGTGCGCTGGTGGCATGCTAACGGTAAAAGGTGTGCTCCAGTGGCATGCTAGCGGTAAAAGGTGAAATCCGGTGGCTTGCTCACGGAAATAGGTATGCTACAGTGGCATGATATTGGGAAAAGGTGTCCAACGGTGGCATGCTAACGGCATAAGGTGTGCTCCGGTGGGAACAATGGGAAAAGGTGTGCTCCGGTGGCATGCTAATGGGAAAATGAGTGCAACGGTGGAATGCTAACGGAAAAAGGTGTGTAATGGAGGCATGCTAACGGTAAAAGGTGTGCTCCGGTGGCATGCTAAAGGGAAGAGGTATGCTCTGGTGGTATGATAGCGGGAAAAGGTGTGCAACGGTGGCATGCTAACAGGAGAAGGTGTGCTTTGCTGGCAACAACGGGAAAAGGTGTGCTCCGGTGGCATGCTAACGAGAAAAGGTGTGCAACGGTGGCATGCTAACGGTAAAAGGTGTGTTCCCGTGGCATGCTAACGTGAAAAGGTGTGTTCCGGTGGCATGCTAACGATACAAGATGTGCTCCGGTGGCATGCTAATGGGAAAAGGTGTGCTCCGGTGGTATGCTAACAGGGAAAGGTGTGCTCCGGTGGCATGCTAACGGGAGAATGTGTGCTACTGTGGCATGCTAACAATAAAAGGTGTGCTACAGTGGCATGCTAACTGGAAAATGTGTGCTATGGTGGCTTGCTAACGGGAAAAGGTGAGCTATGGTGGCATGCTAACTGTAAAAGGTGTGCAATGGTGGCATGATAACGGAAAAAGGTGTGCTCTGGTGGCATGCTAACGGGAAAAGCTGTGCTCCGGTGGCATGCCAATGGAAAAAGGTATGTTATGGTGGAATGCTAATAGGAGAAGGTGTGCTCCGGTGGCATGCTAACTGTAAAAGGTGTGCTCCAGTGGCATGCTAGCGGTAAAAGGTGTGCTCCGGTGTCATGCTAATGGAAATAGGTATGCTCCAGTGGCATGATATTGGGAAAAGGTGTGCAACGGTGGCATGCTAACGGCAGAAGGTGTGCTCCGGTGGGAACAATGGGAAAAGGTGTGCTCCGGTGGCATGCTAACGGGAAAATGTGTGCAACGGTGGAATGCTAACGGAAAAATGTGTGCAATGGAGGCATGCTAACGGTAAAAGGTGTTCTCCGGTGGCATGCTAACGGGAAGAGGTATGCTCCGGTGGTATGATAGCGGGAAAAGGTGTGCAACGGTGGCATGCTAACAGGAGAAGGTGTGCTTCGGTGGCAACAATGGGAAAAGGTGTGCTCCGGTGGCATGCTAACGTGAAAAGGTGTGTTCCGGTGGCATGCTAACGATACAAGATGTGCTCCGGTGGCATGCTAATGGGAAAAGGTGTGCTCCGGTGGTATGCTAACAGGGAAATGTGTGCTCCGGTGGCATGCTAACGGGAGAATGTGTGCTACTGTGGCATGCTAACATTAAAAGGTGTGCAACAGTGGCATGCTAACTGGAAAATGTGTGCTATGGTGGCTTGCTAACTGGAAAAGGTGAGCTATAGTGGCATGTTAACTGTAAAAGGTGGGCAATGGTGGCATGATAACGGAAAAAGGTGTGCTCCGGTGGCATGCTAAAGGGAAAAGGTGTTCTCCAGTGGATGCTAACGGGGAAAGGTGTGTTCCGAGGGCATGGTAACGGGAGAAGGCGTGCTCCGGTGGCATGCTAACAGGAGAAAATGTGCTCCGGGGGCATGCTAACGGGAAAAGGTGTGCTCCGGTGACATGTTAGCGGGAAAAGGTGTGCACCGGTGGCATGCTAATGGAAAAAGGTGTGCTACAGCGGCATACTAATGGAAAAAGGTGTAATACTGTGGCATGCTCACGGTAAAAGTGTGCTCTGGTGGCATGCTGATGGTAAAAGGTGTGCTCCAGTGGCACACTAACGGTAAAAGGTGTGCTCCGGTGGCATGTTAACGGTAAGAGGTTTTCTCCGTTGGCATTCTAACGGTAAAAGGTGTGCTACGTTGGCATGCTAATGATACAAGGTGTGCTCCGGTGTCATGCTAACGGGAAAAGGTGTGCTCCGGTGGCATGCTAACATGGAAAGGTGTGCTCCGGTGGCATGCTAATGTGAGAAAGTGTGCTACGGTGGCATGCCAACGAGAAGAGGTGCGCTTCGGTGGCATGCTAAACTGAAAAGGTGTGCTCCGGTGGCATGCTAACGATAGAAGGTGTGCTCCGGTGGCATGCTAACGGGAAAAGGTGTGCTCCGGTGACATGCTAACACGCAAAGGTATGCTCCGGTCGCATGCTAACGTAAGAAAGTGTGCTACAATGGCATGCTAATGAGAAGATGTGCGCTACGGTGGCATGCAAACGGGAAAAGGTGTGCTATGGTGGCATGCTAATGTTAAAAGGTGTGCTCTGGTGGCTTCCTTTCGGTAAAATGTGTGCTCTGGTGGCATGCTAGCGATACAAGATATGCTCCGGTGGCATGCTAACGGGTAAAGTTGTGCTCCGGTGGCATGCTAACAGGGAAAGGTGTGCTCTGGTGGCATGCTAACGGGAGAAGGTGTGCTACTGTGGCATGCTAACAGGAAAAGGTGTGCTATGGTGGCATGCTAACGGTAAAAGGTGTGCAACGGTGGCATGATAACGGAAAAAGGTGTGCTCCGGTGGCATGCTAACGGGAAAAGGTGTGCAACGGTGGCATGCTAACAGGAAAAGGTGTGCTCCGGTGGCATGCTAACGGGAAAAGGTGTGCTCCGGTGGTATGCTAACGGGAAAAGGTCTGCTACTGTGGCATGCTAAAGGGAAAAGGTGAACTCCGTTGGCATGCTAACGGGAAAACTGTGTGCTACAGTGGCATGCTAACGGTAAAGGTGTGCTCCGCTGGCATGCTAACGGGAAGATGGTGTGCTACGGTGACATGCTAACGGTAAAGGTGTGCTCCAGTGTCATGCTAACGCGAAAAGGTGTGCTCCGGTGGCATGCTGACGGGAGAAGGTGTCTTCCGGTGGCATGCTAATGGATAAAGGTGGGCTACAGTGGCATGCTAACGGTAAAGGTGTGCTCCGGTGGCATGCTAACGGGAAAAAGTGTGCTCCGGTGGCATGCTAACGGGAAAAGGTGTGCTCCGGTGGCATGCTAACGGAAAAAGGTGTGCTCCGGTGGCATGCTGATGGTAAAAGGTGTGCTCCGGCGGCATGCTAACGGTAAAAGGTGTTCTCCGTTGGCATGCTAACAGTTAAACGTGTGCTCAGGTGGCACGCTAACGATGCAAGGTGTGCTCTTGTGGCATGCTAACGGGAAAAGGTGTACTCCGGTGGAATGCTGACAGAGAAAGTTGTGCTCCGGCGGCATGCTAACGTGAGAAGGTGTGCTACTGTAGCATGCTAACGGGAAAAGGTGTGCTCCAGTGGCATGCTAAAGGTAAAGGTATGCTCTGGTGGCATGCTAACGGGAAAAGGTGTGGTACTGTGGCATGCTAACGGGAATAGGTGTGCTACGGTGGCATGCTAAAGGGAAAAGATGTTCTCCAGTGGATGCTAACCGGGAAAGGTGTGTTCCGGTGGCATGCTAATGGGAGAAGGTGTGCTCCGGTGGCATGCTAACAGGAGAAAATGTGCTCCGGGGGCATGCTAACGGGAAAATGTGTGCTCCGGTGGCATGCTGATGGTAAAAGGAGTGCTCCAGTGGCTTACTAATGGTAAAAGGTGTGCTCCGATGGCATGTTAACGGTAAGAGGTGTTCTCCGCTGGCATGCTAACGGTAAAAGGTGTGCTACGGTGGCATGCTAACGATACAAGGTGTGCTCCGGTGGCAAGATAATGGAAAAAGGCGTGCTCCGGTGGCATGCAAACACGGAAAGGTGTGCTCCGGTGGCATGCTAACGTGAGAAAGTGTGCTACGGTGGCATGCTAACGGGAAGAGGTGTGCTATGGTGGCATGCTAACAGTAAAAGGTGTGCTCCTGTGGCTTGCTTTCGGTAAAAGGTGTGATCCGGTGGCATGCTAACGATACAAGATGTGCTCCGGTGGCATGCTAACGGGAAAAGGTGTGCTCTGGTGGCATGCTAACGGGAAAAGGGGTGCTCTGGTGGCATGCTAATGGTAAAAGGTGTGCTCCAGTGGCATGCTAGCGGTAAAAGGTGTGCTCCGGTGGCATGCTAACTAAAAAAGTTATGCTCCAGTGGCATGATATTGCGAAAAGGTGTGCAACGGTGGAATGCTAACGGCAGAAGGTGTGCTCCGGTGGGAACAATGGGAAAAGGTGTGCTCCGGTGGCATTCTAATGGGAAAATGTGTGCAACGGTGGCATGCTAACGGAAAAAGGTGTGCAATGGAGGCATGCTAACGGTAAAAGGTGTGCTCCAGTGGCATGCTAATGGGAAAAGGTATGCTCCGGGGGTATGATAACAGGAAAAGGTGTCCAACGGTGGCATGCTAACAGGAGAAGGTGTGCTCCGGTGGCAACAACTGGAAAAGTTGTGCTCCGGTGGCATGCTAACGAGAAAAGGTGTGCAACAGTGGCATGCTAACGGGAAAAGGTGAGCAATGGTGGCATGCTAACGATACAAGATGTGCTCCGGTGGCATGCTAATGGGAAAAGGTGTGCTCCAGTGGCATGCTAACAGGGAAAGGTGTGCTCCGGTGGCATGCTAAAGGGAGAATGTGTGCTACTGTGGCATGCTAACAAGAAAAAGTGTGCTACAGTGGCATGCTAACGGGAAAAGGTGTGTTATGGTGGCTTGCTAACTGTAAAAGGTGTGCAATGGTGGTATGATAATGAAAAAGGTGTGCTCCGGTGGCATGCTAAAGGGAAAAGGTGTTCTCCAGTGGATGCTAACGGGGAAAGGTGTGTTCCGGTGGCATGCTAACGGGAGAAGGTGTGCTCCGGGGGCATGCTAACGGAAAATGTGTGCTCCGGTTGCATGCTAATGGGAGAAGGTGTGCTCCGGTGGCATGCTAACAGGAGAAAATGTGCTCCGGGGGCATGCTAACGGGAAAATGTGTGCTCCGGTGGCATGCTGATGGTAAAAGGTGTGCTCCAGTGGCTTACTAATGGTAAAAGGTGTGCTCCGATGGCATGTTAACGGTAAGAGGTGTTCTCCGCTGGCATGCTAACGGTAAAAGGTGTGCTACGGTGGCATGCTAACGATACAAGGTGTGCTCCGGTGGCAAGATAACGGAAAAAGGTGTGCTCCGGTGGCATGCAAACACGGAAAGGTGTGCTCCGGTGGCATGCTAACGTGAGAAAGTGTGCTACGGTGGCATGCTAATGAGAAGAGGTGCGCTATGGTGGCATGCTAACGGGAACAGGTGTGCTATGGTGGCATGCTAACAGTAAAAGGTGTGCTCCTGTGGCTTGCTTTCGGTAAAAGGTGAGCTCCGGTGGCATGCTAACGATACAAGATGTGCTCCGGTGGCATGCTAACGGGAAAAGGTGTGCTCTGGTGGCATGCTAACAGGGAAAGGTGTGCTCCGGTGGCATGCTAACGGGAGAAGGTGTCCTACTGTGGCATGCTAACAAGAAAAGGTGTGCTACAGTGGTATGCTAACGGGAAAAGGTGTGCTATGGTGGCATGCTAATGGGAAAAGGTGTGCTATCGTGGCAAGCTAACGGTAAAAGGTGTGCAACGGTGGCATGATAACGGAAAAAGGTGTGCTCCGGTGGCATGCAAACGGGAAAAGCAGTGCAACGGTGGCATGCTAACAGGAAAAGGTGTGCTCCGGTGGCATGCTAACGGGAAAAGGTGTTCTTCGGTGGCATGCTAACGGGAAAAGGTGTGCTCCGGTGGCATGCTAACGGAAAAAGGTGTGCTCCGGTGGCATGCTGATGGTAAAATGTGTGCTCCGGCGGCATGCTAACGGTAAAAGGTGTTCTCCGTTGGCATGCTAACAGTTAAACGTGTGCTCAGGTGGCATGCTAACGATACAAGGTGTGCTCTTGTGGCATGCTAACGGGAAAAGGTGTACTCCGGTGGAATGCTGACAGGGAAAGTTGTGCTCCGGCGGCATGCTAACGTGAGAAGGTGTGCTACTGTAGCATGCTAACGGGAAAAGGTGTGCTCCAGTGGCATGCTAAAGGTAAAGGTGTGCTCTGGTGGCATGCTAACGGGAAAAGGTGTGGTACTGTGGCATGCTAACGGGAATAGATGTGCTACGGTGGCATGCTAAAGGGAAAAGGTGTTCTCCAGTGGATGCTAACGGGGAAAGGTGTGTTCCGGTGGCATGCTAATGGGAGAAGGTGTGCTCCGGTGGCATGCTAACAGGAGAAAATGTGCTCCGGGGGCATGCTAACGGGAAAATGTGTGCTCCGGTGGCATGCTGATGGTAAAAGGTGTGCTCTAGTGGCTTACTAATGGTAAAAGGTGTGCTCCGGTGGCATGTTAACGGTAAGAGGTGTTCTCCGTTGGCATGCTAACGGTAAAAGGTGTGCTACGGTGGCATGCTAACGATACAAGGTGTGCTCCGGTGGCAAGATAACGGAAAAAGGTGTGCTCGGGTGGCATGCAAACACGGAAAGGTGTGCTCCGGTGGCATGCTAACATGAGAAAGTGTGCTACGGTGGCATGCTAACGAGAAGAGGTGCGCTATGGTGGCATGCTAACGGGAAGAGGTGTGCTATGGTGGCATGCTAACAGTAAAAGGTGTGCTCCTGTGGCTTGCTTTCAGTAAAAGGTGTGCTCCGGTGGCATGCTAACGATACAAGATGTGCTCCGGTGGCATGCTAACGGGAAAAGGTGTGCTCCGGTGGCATGCTAACAGGGAAAGGGGTGCTCCGGTGGCATGCTAACGGGAGAAGGTGTCCTACTGTGGCATGCTAACAAGAAAAGGTGTGCTACAGTGGTATGCTAACGGGAAAAGGTGTGCTATCGTGGCAAGCTAACGGTAAAAGGTGTGCAACGGTGGCATGATAACGGAAAAAGGTGTGCTCCGGTGGCATGCTAACGGGAAAAGGTGTGCAACGGTGGCATGCTAACAGGAAAAGGTGTGCTCCGGTGGCATGCTAACGGGAAAAGGTGTGCTCCGGTGGCATGCTAATGGAAAAAAGTGTGCTCAGGTGGCATGCTAACGGGAAAAGCTGTGCTCCGGTGGCATGCCAATGGAAAAAGGTATGCTACGGTGGAGTGCTAATGGGAGAAGGTGTGCTCTGGTGGCATGCTAACGGTAAAAGGTGTGCTCCAGTGGCATGCTAGCGGTAAAAGGTATGCTCCGGTGGCATGCTAACTAAAAAAGTTATGCTCCAGTGGCATGATATTGGGAAAAGGTGTGCAACGGTGGAATGCTAACGGCAGAAGGTGTGCTCCGGTGGGAACAATGGGAAAAGGTGTGCTCCGGTGGCATGCTAACGGGAAAATGTGTGCAACGGTGGCATGCTAACGGAAAAAGGTGTGCAATGGAGGCATGCTAACGGTAAAAGGTGCGCTCCAGTGGCATGCTAGTGGTAAAAGGTATGCTCCGGTGTCATGCTAACGGAAAAAGGTATGCTCCAGTGGCATGATATTGGGAAAAGGTGTGCAACGGTGGCATGCTAACGGCAGAGGGTGTGCTCCGGTGGGAACAATGGGAAAAGGTGTGCTCCGGTGGCATGCTAACGGGAAAATGTGTGCAACGGTGGCATGCTAACGGAAAAAGGTGTGCAATGGTGGCATGCTAACGGTAAAAGGTGTGCTCCAGTGGCATGGTAATGGGAAAAGGTATGCTCCGGGGGTATGATAATGGGAAAAGGTGTCCAACGGTGGCATGCTAACAGGAGAAGGTGTGCTCCGGTGGCAACAACTGGAAAAGGTGTGCTCCGGTGGCATGCTAACGAGAAAAGGTGTGCAACAGTGGCATGCTAACTGGAAAAGGTGAGCAATGGTGGCATGCTAACGATACAAGATGTGCTCCGGTGGCATGCTAATGGGAAAAGGTGTGCTCCAGTGGCATGCTAACAGGGAAAGGTGTGCTCCGGTGGCATGCTAAAGGGAGAATGTGTGCTACTGTGGCATGCTAACAAGAAAAAGTGTGCTACAGTGGCATGCTAACGGGAAAAGGTGTGCTATGGTGGCTTGCTAACTGTAAAAGGTGTGCAATGGTGGTATGATAACGAAAAAGGTGTGCTCCGGTGGCATGCTAAAGGGAAAAGGTGTTCTCCAGTGGATGCTAACGGGGAAAGGTGTGTTCCGGTGGCATGCTAACGGGAGAAGGTGTGCTCCGGGGGCATGCTAACGGGAAAATGTGTGCTCCGGTTGCATGCTAATGGGAAAAGGTGTGCTCCGGTGACATGCTAGCGGGAAAAGGTGTGCACAGGTGGCATGCTAATGGAAAAAGGTGTACTATAGCTGCATACTAATGGGAAAAGGTGTATTACTGTGGCATGCTCACGGTAAAGGTGTGCTCTGGTGGCATGCTGATGGTAAAAGGTGTGCTCCAGTGGCATACTAACGGTAAAAGGTGTGCTCAGGTGGCATGTTAACGGTAAAAGGTGTTCTCCGTTGGCATGCTAACGGTAAAGTTGTGCTTTGGTGGCATGCTAACGATACAAGGTGTGCTCCGGTGGCATGCTAACGTGAGAAAGTGTGCTACGGTGGCATGCTAATGAGGAGAGGTGCGCTATGGTGGCATGCTAACGGGAAGAGGTGTGCTATGGTGGCATGCTAACAGTGAAAGGTGTGCTCCTGTGGCTTGCTTTCGGTAAAAGGTGAGCTCCGGTGGCATGCTAACGATACAAGATGTGCTCCGGTGGCATGCTAACGGGAAAAGGTGTGCTCTGGTGGCATGCTAACAGGGAAAGGTGTGCTCCGGTGGCATGCTAACGGGAGAAGGTGTCCTACTGTGGCATGCTAACAAGAAAAGGTGTGCTACAGTGGTATGCTAACGGGAAAAGGTGTGCAATGGTGGCATGCTAATGGGAAAAGGTGTGCTATCGTGGCAAGCTAACGGTAAAAGGTGTGCAACGGTGGCATGATAACGGAAAAAGGTGTGCTCCGGTGGCATGCAAACGGGAAAAGCAGTGCAACGGTGGCATGCTAACAGGAAAAGGTGTGCTCCGGTGGCATGCTAACGGGAAAAGGTGTTCTCCGGTGGCATGCTAACGGGAAAAGGTGTGCTCCGGTGGCATGCTAACGGAAAAAGGTGTGCTCCGGTGGCATGCTGATGGTAAAAGGTGTGCTCCGGCGGCATGCTAACGGTAAAAGGTGTTCTCCGTTGGCATGCTAACAGTTAAACGTGTGCTCAGGTGGCATGCTAACGATACAAGGTGTGCTCTTGTGGCATGCTAACGGGAAAAGGTGTACTCCGGTGGAATGCTGACAGGGAAAGTTGTGCTCCGGCGGCATGCTAACGTGAGAAGGTGTGCTACTGTAGCATGCTAACGGGAAAAGGTGTGCTCCAGTGGCATGCTAAAGGTAAAGGTGTGCTCTGGTGGCATGCTAACGGGAAAAGGTGTGGTACTGTGGCATGCTAACGGGAATAGATGTGCTACGGTGGCATGCTAAAGGGAAAAGGTGTTCTCCAGTGGATGCTAACGGGGAAAGGTGTGTTCCGGTGGCATGCTAATGGGAGAAGGTGTGCTCCGGTGGCATGCTAACAGGAGAAAATGTGCTCCGGGGGCATGCTAACGGGAAAATGTGTGCTCCGGTGGCATGCTGATGGTAAAAGGTGTGCTCTAGTGGCTTACTAATGGTAAAAGGTGTGCTCCGGTGGCATGTTAACGGTAAGAGGTGTTCTCCGTTGGCATGCTAACGGTAAAAGGTGTGCTACGGTGGCATGCTAACGATACAAGGTGTGCTCCGGTGGCAAGATAACGGAAAAAGGTGTGCTCGGGTGGCATGCAAACACGGAAAGGTGTGCTCCGGTGGCATGCTAACATGAGAAAGTGTGCTACGGTGGCATGCTAACGAGAAGAGGTGCGCTATGGTGGCATGCTAACGGGAAGAGGTGTGCTATGGTGGCATGCTAACAGTAAAAGGTGTGCTCCTGTGGCTTGCTTTCAGTAAAAGGTGTGCAACGGTGGCATGCTAACAGAAAAAGGTGTGCTCCGGTGGCATGCTAACGGGAAAAGGTGTGCTCCGGTGGTATGCTAACGGGAAAAGGTGTGCTACTGTGGCATGCTAAAGGGAAAAGGTGAACTCCGTTGGCATGCTAACGGGAAAACTGTGTGCTACAGTGGCATGCTAACGGTAAAGGTGTGCTCCGCTGGCATGCTAACGGGAAGATGGTGTGCTACGGTGACATGCTAACGGTAAAGGTGTGCTCCAGTGTCATGCTAACGCGAAAAGGTGTGCTCCGGTGGCATGCTGACGGGAGAAGGTGTCTTCCGGTGGCATGCTAATGGATAAAGGTGGGCTACAGTGGCATGCTAACGGTAAAGGTGTGCTCCGGTGGCATGCTAACGGGAAAAAGTGTGCTCCGGTGGCATGCTAACGGTAAAGGTGTGCTCCGGTGGCATGCTAACAGTAAAAGGTGTGCTCTGGTGGCATGCTAACAGTAAAAGGTGGGCTCCGGTGGCATGCTAATGGGAAAGGCAGGCTCCGGTGGCATGCTAATGGTTAAAGGTGTGCCCCGGTGGCATGCTAACGGAAAAAGGTGTGCTCCGGTGGCATGCTAAAGGGAAAAGGTGTTCTCCGGTGGCATGCTAACGATAGAAGGTGTGCTCCGGTGGCATGCTAACGGGAAAAGGTGTGCTCCGGTGACATGCTAACACGCAAAGGTATGCTCCGGTCGCATGCTAACGTAAGAAAGTGTGCTACAATGGCATGCTAATGAGAAGATGTGCGCTACGGTGGCATGCAAACGGGAAAAGGTGTGCTATGGTGGCATGCTAATGTTAAAAGGTGTGCTCTGGTGGCTTCCTTTCGGTAAAATGTGTGCTCTGGTGGCATGCTAGCGATACAAGATATGCTCCGGTGGCATGCTAACGGGAAAAGTTGTGCTCCGGTGGCATGCTAACAGGGAAAGGTGTGCTCTGGTGGCATGCTAACGGGAGAAGGTGTGCTACTGTGGCATGCTAACAGGAAAAGGTGTGCTATGGTGGCATGCTAACGGTAAAAGGTGTGCAACGGTGGCATGATAACGGAAAAAGGTGTGCTCTGGTGGCATGCTAACGGGAAAAGGTGTGCAACGGTGGCATGCTAACAGGAAAAGGTGTGCTCCGGTGGCATGCTAACGGGAAAAGGTGTGCTCCGGTGGTATGCTAACGGGAAAAGGTGTGCTACTGTGGCATGCTAAAGGGAAAAGGTGAACTCCGTTGGCATGCTAACGGGAAAACTGTGTGCTACAGTGGCATGCTAACGGTAAAGGTGTGCTCCGCTGGCATGCTAACGGGAAGATGGTGTGCTACGGTGACATGCTAACGGTAAAGGTGTGCTCCAGTGTCATGCTAACGCAAAAAGGGGGGCTCCGGTGGCATGCTGACGGGAGGAGGTGTCTTCCGGTGGCATGCTAATGGATAAAGGTGGGCTACAGTGGCATGCTAACGGTAAAGGTGTGCTCCGGTGGCATGCTAACGGGAAAAAGTGTGCTCCGGTTGCATGCTAACGGTAAAGGTGTGCTCCGGTGGCATGCTAACAGTAAAAGGTGTGCTCTGGTGGCATGCTAACAGTAAAAGGTGGGCTCCGGTGGCATGCTAATGGGAAAGGCAGGCTCCGGTGGCATGCTAATGGTTAAAGGTGTGCCCCGGTGGCATGCTAACGGAAAAAGGTGTGCTCCGGTGGCATGCTAACTGGGAAAGGTGTACTGCGGTGGCATGCTAACGGTAAAAGCGGGCTCCGGTGGCATGCTAATGATAAAACGTGTGCTATGGTGGCATGCTAGTGGGAAAAGGTGTGCCGTGGTGGCTTGCTAATAGTAAAGGTGTGCTCCGGTGGCATGCTAATGGTTAAAGGTGTGCTCCAGTGGCATGCTAACGGAAAAAGGTGTGCCCCGGTGGCATGCTAACGGAAAAACGTGTGCTATGGTGGCATGCTAACGGGAAAAGGTGTGCTGCGGTGGCATGCTAATAGTAAAGGTGTGCTCCGGTGGCATACTAATGGTTAAAGGTGTGCTCCAGTGGCATGCTAACGGAAAAAGGAGTGCTCCGGTAGCATGCTAACGTTAGAGGTGTGCTCCGGTGGCATGCTAACGGTAAAAGGTGTGCTCCGGTAGCATGCTAGCGGTAAAAGTGTGCTCCGGTGGCATTCTAACGGTAAAAGGTGTGCTCCGGTGGCATGCTAAGGGTAAAAGGTGTGCTTTGGTAGCATGCTAACGGTAAAAGGTGTGCTCCGGTGGCATGCTAACGGGAAAAGATGTGCTCCGGTGGCATGCTAACGGGAAAATGCGTGCTGCGGTGGCATGCTCATGGTAAAGGGTGTGCTCCGGTGGCATGCTAACGGTAGAAGGAGTGCTCCGGTGGCATGATAATGAGTAAAGGTGTGCTACGGTGGCATGCTAATGGGAAAAGGTGTGCTCCGGTGGCATGCTAACGGGAAAAGGTGTGATCTGGTGGCATGCTAATGGAGAAAGGTGTGCTCCGGTGGCATGCTGACGGGAAAAGGTGTGCTCCAGTGGCATGCTAACGGGAGAAGGTTTGCTCCGGTGGCATACTAACGGGAAAAGGTGTGCTCCGGTGGCATGCTAATGGAAAGAGGTGTGCTACGGTGGCATGCTAATGGCAAAAGGTGTGTTACGGTGGCATGCTCACGGAAAAATGTGTGGTACGTTTGCATGCTCATTGTAAAAGGTGTGCTCCGGTGGCATGCTAACGGGAAAAGGCGTGCTACAGTGGCATACTCACGGGAAAGCGGTGTGCTCCGGTGACATGCTAACGGGAAAAGGTGTGCTCCTTTGGCATGCTAATGGGAAAAGGTATGCTCCAGTGGCATGCTAACAGGAAAAGGTGTGATCTGGTGGCATGCTAATAGAAAAAGTTGTACTCCGATGGCATGCTAACGGGAAAAGGTGTGCTCTGGTGGCATGCTAACGGGAAAAGTTGTGCTCCTGTGGCATGCTAACAGAAAAAGGTGTGCTACGGTGGCATGCTAATTGGGAGAGGTGTGCTACGGTGGCTTGCTAATGGTAAAGGTGTGCTCCGGTGGCATGCTAATGGTAAAAGGTGTGCTCCGGTGGCATGCTAACGGAAAGGTGTGCTCTGGTGGTTTGCTAACGGGAAAAATGTGTGCTACATTGGCATGCTAATGGTAAAGGTGTGCTCCGGTGACATGCTAATGGGAAAAAGGTGTGCTACGGTGGCATGCTAACGGCAAGGGTGTGCTCCGGTGTCATGCTAACGGGAAAAGGTGCGCTCCGGTGGTATGCTGACGGGAAAAGGTGTGCTCCGGTGGCATGCTAACGGGAAAAGGTGTGCTCTGGTGGCATGCTAACCGGGAAAGGTGTCCTCCGGTGGCATGCTAAAGGGAGAAGGTGTGCTACAGTTGTATGCTAACGGGAAAAGGTGGTCTACAGTTGCATGCTAACGGGAAAAGGTGTGCTACAGTTGCATGCTAATGGGAAAAGGTGGGCTACAGTTGCATTCTAATAGGAAAAGGTGGGCTACGGTGGCCTGGTAACGGGAGAAGCTGTGCTCCGGTGGCATGCTAAAGGTAAAACTTGTGCTCCGGTGGCATGCTAACAGTAAAGGTGTGCTCCGGTGGCATGCTAACGGGAAAAGGTGTGCTCCGGTGGCATGCTAACGGGAAAAGGTGTGCTACGGTGGCATGCTAACGGGAAAAGGTGTACTACGGTGACAAGCTAACGGTAAAGGTGTGCTCCAGTGTCATGCTAACGCGAAAAGTGTGCTCCGGTGGCATGCTGACGGGAGAAGTTGTCTTCCGGTGGCATGCTAATGGAAAGATGTGTCCTACGGTGGCATGCTAACGGGTAAAGATGGGCTACAGTGGCATGCTAACAGTAAAGGTGTGCTCCGGTGGCATGCTAACGGGAAAAGGTGTGTTCCGGTGGCATGCTAACGGAAAAGTTGTGCTCCGGTGGCATGCTAACAGTAAAAGGTGTGCTCTGGTGGCATGCTAACAGGAAAAAGTGTGCTCCGGTGGCATGCTAATGGGAAAGGCGGGCTCCGGTGGCATGCTAATGGTTAAAGGTGTGCCCCGTTGGCATGCTAACGGAAAAACGTGTGCTCCTGTGGCATGCTAACGGGGAAAGGTGTGCTGCGGTGGCATGCTAACGGTAAAGGCGGGCTCCGGTGGCATGCAAATGATAAAACGTGTGCTATCGTGGCATGCTAATGGGAAAAGGTGTGCTGCGGTGGCATGATAACGGTAAAGGTGTGCTCCGGTGGCATGCTAATGGTTAAAGGTGTGCTCCAGTGGCATGCTAATGGAAAAAGGTGTGCTCCGTTGGCATGCTAATGTTAAAGGTGTGCTCCGGTGGCATGCTAACGGGAAAAGGTGTACTACGGTGACAAGCTAACGGTAAAGGTGTGCTCCAGTGTCATGCTAACGCGAAAAGTGTGCTCCGGTGGCATGCTGACGGGAGAAGTTGTCTTCCGGTGGCATGCTAATGGAAAGAGGTGTCCTACGGTGGCATGTTAACGGGTAAAGATGGGCTACGGTGGCATGCTAACAGTAAAGGTGTGCTCCGGTGGCATGCTAACGGAAAAGTTGTGCTCCGGTGGCATGCTAACAGTAAAAGGTATGCTCTGGTGGCATGCTAACAGGAAAAAGTGTGCTCCGGTGGCATGCTAATGGGAAAGGCGGGCTCCGGTGGCATGCTAATGGTTAAAGGTGTGCCCCGTTGGCATGCTAACGGAAAAACGTGTCCTCCGGTGGCATGCTAACGGGGAAAGGTGTGCTGCGGTGGCATGCTAATGGTAAAGGCGGGCTCCGGTGGCATGCAAACGATAAAACGTGTGCTATCATGGCATGCTAACGGTAAAGGTGTGCTCCGGTGGCATGCTAATGGTTAAAGGTGTGCTCCAGTGGCATGCTAATGGAAAAAGGTGTGCTCCGGTGGCATGATAATGTTAAAGGTGTGCTCCTGTGGCATGCTAAAGGGAAAAGGTGTGCTCCAGTGGCATGCTAGTGGTAAAGGGTGTGCTCCGGTGGCATGCTAACGGTAAAGGTGTGCTCCGGTGGTATGCTAACAGGAAAAGGTGTGCTCCGGTGACATGCTAGTGGTAAAAGGTGTGCTCCGGTAGCATGCTAACGGTAAAAGGTGTGCTCCGGTGGCATGCTAAGGGGAAAAGCTGTGCTCTGGTGGCATGCTAATGGTAAAAGGTGTGCTCCGGTGGCATGCTAAGGGGAAAAGCTGTGCTCTGGTGGCATGCTAACGGTAAAAGGTATGCTCCGGTGGCATACTAACGGTAAAAGGTGAGCTCCGGTGGCATGCTAACGGGAAAAGATGTGCTCCGGTGGCATGCTAACGGGAAAATGTGTGCTACGGTGGCCTGCTCATGGTAAAAGGTGTGCTCCGGTGGCATGCTAACGGAAAAAGTGTGCTACGGTGGCATGCTAACGGGAGAACATGTGGTTCGGTGGCATGCTAACTGGAAAAGGTGTGCTCCGGTGGCATGCTAATGGGAGAAGGTGTGCTTCAGTGGCATGCTAACAGGAAAAGGTGTGCTCCGGTGACATGCTAACGGGAGATGGTGTGCTACGATTACATGCTGACGGTAAAAGGTGTGCTCCGGTGGCTTGCCAACAAGAGAAGGTGTGCTACGGTGGCATGCTAACGGCAAAAGGTTTGCTCCAGTGGCATGCTAACTGAAAAAGGTGTGCTACGGTGGCATGCTAACGGGGAAAGGTGTGCTACGGTGGCATGCTAACGGTAAAGGTGTGCTCCGGTGGCATGTCAACGGGAAAAGGTGTGCTCCAATGGCATGCTAGCAAGAAAAGGTGTGCTCCGGTGGCATGCTAACGGTAAAGGTGTGCTCCGGTGACATGCTAACGGTGAAAGGTGTGCTCCCGTGGCATGCTAACGGGAAAAGGTGTGCTCCGCTGCCATGTCAATGGGAAAAGGGTGCTCCGATGGCATGCTAACAGGAAAAGGTGTGCTCCGGTGGCATGCTAATGGTAAAGGTGTGCTCCGGTGGCATGCTAACGGTCAAAGGTGTCCTCTGATGGCATGCTAACGGTAAAGGGTGTGCTCCGGTGGCATGCTAATGGTAAAGGTGTGCTTCGGTGGTATGCTAACAGGAAAAGGTGTGCTCCTGTGGCATGCTAACGGGGAAAGAAGTGCTCCGGTGGCATGCTAAACGGGAAAGGTGTCCTCCGTTGGCATGCTAAAGGGAGAAGGTGTGCTACAGTTGCATGCTAATGGGAAAAGGTGGGCTACAGTTGTATGCTAACGGGAAACAGTGTGCTACAGTTGCATGCTAACGGGAAAAGGTGTGCTACAGTTGCATGCTAATAGGAAAAGGTGGGCTACGGTGGCATGGTAACGGGAGAAGGAGTGCTCTGGTGGCATGCTAACGGTAAAACGTGTGCTCCGGTGGCATGCTAATGGTAAAGGTGTGCTCCGGTGGCATGCTAACGGGAAAAGGTGTGCTCCGGTGGGATGCTAACAGGGAAAGTTGTGCTCCGGTGGCATGCTAACGTGAGAAGGTGTGCTACTGTAGCATGCTAAAGGGAAAAGGTGTGCTCCGGTGGCATGCTAAAGGTAAAGGTGTGCTCTGGTGGCATGCTAACGGGAAAAGGTGTGGTACTGTGGCATGCTAACGGGAAAAGGTGTGCTACGGTGGCATGCTAAAGGGAAAAGGTGTTCTCCAGTGGATGATAATGGGGAAAGGTGTGTTCCAGTGGCATGCTAATGGGAGAAGGTGTGCTCCGGTGGCATGCTAACAGGAGAAAATGTGCTCCGGGGGCATGCTAACGGGAAAATGTGCGCTCCGATGGCATGCTAACAGGAAAAGGTGTGCTACGGTGACATGCTAGCGGGAAAAGATGTGCACCGGTGGCATGCTAAAGGAAAAAGGTGTGCTACAGCGGCATACTAACTGGAAAAGGTGTAATACTGTGGCATGCTCACGGTAAAGGTGTGCTCTGGTGGCATGCTGATGGTAAAAGGTGTGCTCCGGTGGCATACTAACGGTAAAAGTTGTGCTCCGGTGGCATGTTAACGGTAAAAGGTGTTTTCCGTTGGCATGCTAACGGTAAAAGGTGTGATACAGTGTCATGCTTAACGATACAAGGTGTGCTCCGGTGGCATGCTAACGGGAAAAGGTGTGCTCCAGTGGCATGCTAACACGGAAAGGTGTGATCCGGTGGCTTGCTAACGTGAGAAAGTGTGCTCCGGTGGCATGCTAACGAGAAGAGGAGCGCTACGGTGGCATGCTAACGGGAAAAGGTGTTCTCCGGTGGCATGCTAACGATACAAGGTGTGCTCCGGTGGCATGCTAACGGGAAAAGGGGTGCTCCGGTGGCATGCTAATACGGAAAGGTGTGCTCCGGTGGCATGCTAACGTGAGAAAGAGTGCTACGGTGGCATGCTAACGAGAAGAGGAGCGCTACGGTGGCATGCTAATGGGAGAAGGTGTGCCATGGTGGCATGCTAACAGTAAAAGGTGTGCTCCGGTGGCTTGCTTTTGGTAAAAGGTGTGCTCCGGTGGCATGCTAACGATACAAGATGTGCTCCGGTGGCATGCTAACGGGAAAAGGAGTAATACTGTGGCATGCTCACGGTAAAGGTGTGCTCTGGTGGCATGTTAATGGTAAAAGGTGTTCTCCGTTGGCATGCTAACGGTAAAAGGTGTGATACGTTGTCATGCTTAACGATACAAGGTGTGCTCCGGTGGCATGCTAACGGGAAAAGGTGTGCTCCAGTGGCATGCTAACAAGGAAAGGTGTGCTCCAGTGGCATGCTAACGTGGGAAAGTGTGCTACGGTGGCATGCTAACGAGAAGAGGAGCGCTACGGTGGCATGCTAACGGGAAAAGGTGTGCTCCGGTGGCATGCTAACGATACAAGGTGTGCTCCGGTGGCAAGATAACGGGAAAAGGTGTGCTCCGGTGGCATGCAAACACGGAAAGGTGTGCTCCGGTGGCATGCTAACGTGAGAAAGTGTGCTACGGTGGCATGCTAACGAGAAGAGGTGCGCTATGGTGGCATGCTAACGGGAAGAGGTGCGCTATGGTGGCATGCTAACAGTAAAAGGTGTGCTCCGGTGGCTTGCTTTCGGTAAAAGGTGTGCTCCAGTGGCTTGCTTTCAGTAAGAGGTGTGCTCCGGTGGCATGCTAACGATACAAGATGTGCTCCGGTGGCATGCTAACGGGAAAAGGTGTGCTCCGGTGGCATGCTAACAGGGAAAGGTGTGCTCCGGTGGCATACTAACGGTAAAAGGTGTGCTCCGGTGGCATGTTAACGGTAAAAGGTGTTCTCCGTTGGCATGCTAACGGTAAAAGGTGTGCTACGGTGGCATGCTAACGATACAAGGTGTGCTCTGGTGGCATGCTAACGGGAAAAGGTGTGCTCCGATGGCATGCTAACACGGAAAGGTGTGCTCCGGTGGCATGCTAACGTGAGAAAGTGTGTTACGGTGGCATGCTAATGAGAAGAGGTGCGCTACGGTGGCATGCTAACGGGAAAGGTGTGCTCCGGTGGCATGCTAACGATACAAGGTGTGCTCCGGTGGCATGCTAATGGGAAAAGGTGTGCTCCGGTGACATGCTAACACGGAAAGGTGTGCTCCGGTCGCATGCTAACGTAAGAAAGTGTGCTACAATGGCATGCTAACGAGAAGAGGTGCGCTACGGTGGCATGCAAACGGGAAAAGGTGTGCTATGGTGGCATGGTAACTGTAAAAGGTGTGCTCTGGTGGCTTCCTTTCGGTAAAATGTGTGCTCTGGTGGCATGCTAGCGATACAAGATGTGCTCCGGTGGCATGCTAACGGGAAAAGGTGTGCTCCGGTGGCATGCTAACAGGGAAAGGTGTGCTCCGGTGGCATGCTAACGGGAGAAGGTGTGCTACTGTGGCATGCTAACAAGAAAAGGTGTGCTACAGTGGCATGCTAACTGGAAAAGGTGTGCTATGATGGCATGCTAACGGGAGAAGGTGTGCTCCAGTGGCATGCTAACAGGAGAAAATGTGCTCCGGGGGCATGCTAACGGGAAAAGGTGTGCTCCGGTGGCATGCTAACGGGAAAAGGTGTGCTACGGTGGCATGCTAACGGGAAAAGGTGTACTACGGTGACAAGCTAACGGTAAAGGTGTGCTCCAGTGTCATGCTAACGCGAAAAGTGTGCTCCGGTGGCATGCTGACGGGAGAAGTTGTCTTCCGGTGGCATGCTAATGGAAAGATGTGTCCTACGGTGGCATGCTAACGGGTAAAGATGGGCTACAGTGGCATGCTAACAGTAAAGGTGTGCTCCGGTGGCATGCTAACGGGAAAAGGTGTGTTCCGGTGGCATGCTAACGGAAAAGTTGTGCTCCGGTGGCATGCTAACAGTAAAAGGTGTGCTCTGGTGGCATGCTAACAGGAAAAAGTGTGCTCCGGTGGCATGCTAATGGGAAAGGCGGGCTCCGGTGGCATGCTAATGGTTAAAGGTGTGCCCCGTTGGCATGCTAACGGAAAAACGTGTGCTCCTGTGGCATGCTAACGGGGAAAGGTGTGCTGCGGTGGCATGCTAACGGTAAAGGCGGGCTCCGGTGGCATGCAAATGATAAAACGTGTGCTATCGTGGCATGCTAATGGGAAAAGGTGTGCTGCGGTGGCATGATAACGGTAAAGGTGTGCTCCGGTGGCATGCTAATGGTTAAAGGTGTGCTCCAGTGGCATGCTAATGGAAAAAGGTGTGCTCCGTTGGCATGCTAATGTTAAAGGTGTGCTCCGGTGGCATGCTAACGGGAAAAGGTGTACTACGGTGACAAGCTAACGGTAAAGGTGTGCTCCAGTGTCATGCTAACGCGAAAAGTGTGCTCCGGTGGCATGCTGACGGGAGAAGTTGTCTTCCGGTGGCATGCTAATGGAAAGAGGTGTCCTACGGTGGCATGTTAACGGGTAAAGATGGGCTACGGTGGCATGCTAACAGTAAAGGTGTGCTCCGGTGGCATGCTAACGGAAAAGTTGTGCTCCGGTGGCATGCTAACAGTAAAAGGTATGCTCTGGTGGCATGCTAACAGGAAAAAGTGTGCTCCGGTGGCATGCTAATGGGAAAGGCGGGCTCCGGTGGCATGCTAATGGTTAAAGGTGTGCCCCGTTGGCATGCTAACGGAAAAACGTGTGCTCCGGTGGCATGCTAACGGGGAAAGGTGTGCTGCGGTGGCATGCTAATGGTAAAGGCGGGCTCCGGTGGCATGCAAACGATAAAACGTGTGCTATCATGGCATGCTAACGGTAAAGGTGTGCTCCGGTGGCATGCTAATGGTTAAAGGTGTGCTCCAGTGGCATGCTAATGGAAAAAGGTGTGCTCCGGTGGCATGATAATGTTAAAGGTGTGCTCCTGTGGCATGCTAAAGGGAAAAGGTGTGCTCCAGTGGCATGCTAGTGGTAAAGGGTGTGCTCCGGTGGCATGCTAACGGTAAAGGTGTGCTCCGGTGGTATGCTAACAGGAAAAGGTGTGCTCCGGTGACATGCTAGTGGTAAAAGGTGTGCTCCGGTAGCATGCTAACGGTAAAAGGTGTGCTCCGGTGGCATGCTAAGGGGAAAAGCTGTGCTCTGGTGGCATGCTAATGGTAAAAGGTGTGCTCCGGTGGCATGCTAAGGGGAAAAGCTGTGCTCTGGTGGCATGCTAACGGTAAAAGGTATGCTCCGGTGGCATACTAACGGTAAAAGGTGAGCTCCGGTGGCATGCTAACGGGAAAAGATGTGCTCCGGTGGCATGCTAACGGGAAAATGTGTGCTACGGTGGCATGCTCATGGTAAAAGGTGTGCTCCGGTGGCATGCTAACGGAAAAAGTGTGCTACGGTGGCATGCTAACGGGAGAACATGTGGTTCTGTGGCATGCTAACTGGAAAAGGTGTGCTCCGGTGGCATGCTAATGGGAGAAGGTGTGCTTCAGTGGCATGCTAACAGGAAAAGGTGTGCTCCGGTGACATGCTAACGGGAGATGGTGTGCTACGATTACATGCTGACGGTAAAAGGTGTGCTCCGGTGGCTTGCCAACAAGAGAAGGTGTGCTACGGTGGCATGCTAACGGCAAAAGGTTTGCTCCAGTGGCATGCTAACTGAAAAAGGTGTGCTACGGTGGCATGCTAACGGGGAAAGGTGTGCTACGGTGGCATGCTAACGGTAAAGGTGTGCTCCGGTGGCATGTCAACGGGAAAAGGTGTGCTCCAATGGCATGCTAGCAAGAAAAGGTGTGCTCCGGTGGCATGCTAACGGTAAAGGTGTGCTCCGGTGACATGCTAACGGTGAAAGGTGTGCTCCCGTGGCATGCTAACGGGAAAAGGTGTGCTCCGCTGCCATGTCAATGGGAAAAGGGTGCTCCGATGGCATGCTAACGGGAAAAGGTGTGCTCCGGTGGCATGCTAATGGTAAAGGTGTGCTCCGGTGGCATGCTAACGGTCAAAGGTGTCCTCTGATGGCATGCTAACGGTAAAGGGTGTGCTCCGGTGGCATGCTAATGGTAAAGGTGTGCTTCGGTGGTATGCTAACAGGAAAAGGTGTGCTCCTGTGGCATGCTAACGGGGAAAGAAGTGCTCCGGTGGCATGCTAAACGGGAAAGGTGTCCTCCGTTGGCATGCTAAAGGGAGAAGGTGTGCTACAGTTGCATGCTAATGGGAAAAGGTGGGCTACAGTTGTATGCTAACGGGAAACAGTGTGCTACAGTTGCATGCTAACGGGAAAAGGTGTGCTACAGTTGCATGCTAATAGGAAAAGGTGGGCTACGGTGGCATGGTAACGGGAGAAGGAGTGCTCTGGTGGCATGCTAATGGTAAAACGTGTGCTCCGGTGGCATGCTAATGGTAAAGGTGTGCTCCGGTGGCATGCTAACGGGAAAAGGTGTGCTCCGGTGGGATGCTAACAGGGAAAGTTGTGCTCCGGTGGCATGCTAACGTGAGAAGGTGTGCTACTGTAGCATGCTAAAGGGAAAAGGTGTGCTCCGGTGGCATGCTAAAGGTAAAGGTGTGCTCTGGTGGCATGCTAACGGGAAAAGGTGTGGTACTGTGGCATGCTAACGGGAAAAGGTGTGCTACGGTGGCATGCTAAAGGGAAAAGGTGTTCTCCAGTGGATGATAATGGGGAAAGGTGTGTTCCGGTGGCATGCTAATGGGAGAAGGTGTGCTCCGGTGGCATGCTAACAGGAGAAAATGTGCTCCGGGGGCATGCTAACGGGAAAATGTGTGCTCCGATGGCATGCTAACAGGAAAAGGTGTGCTACGGTGACATGCTAGCGGGAAAAGATGTGCACCGGTGGCATGCTAAAGGAAAAAGGTGTGCTACAGCGGCATACTAACTGGAAAAGGTGTAATACTGTGGCATGCTCACGGTAAAGGTGTGCTCTGGTGGCATGCTGATGGTAAAAGGTGTGCTCCGGTGGCATACTAACGGTAAAAGTTGTGCTCCGGTGGCATGTTAACGGTAAAAGGTGTTTTCCGTTGGCATGCTAACGGTAAAAGGTGTGATACAGTGTCATGCTTAACGATACAAGGTGTGCTCCGGTGGCATGCTAACGGGAAAAGGTGTGCTCCAGTGGCATGCTAACACGGAAAGGTGTGATCCGGTGGCTTGCTAACGTGAGAAAGTGTGCTCCGGTGGCATGCTAACGAGAAGAGGAGCGCTACGGTGGCATGCTAACGGGAAAAGGTGTTCTCCGGTGGCATGCTAACGATACAAGGTGTGCTCCGGTGGCATGCTAACGGGAAAAGGGGTGCTCCGGTGGCATGCTAATACGGAAAGGTGTGCTCCGGTGGCATGCTAAAGTGAGAAAGAGTGCTACGGTGGCATGCTAACGAGAAGAGGAGCGCTACGGTGGCATGCTAATGGGAAAAGGTGTGCCATGGTGGCATGCTAACAGTAAAAGGTGTGCTCCGGTGGCTTGCTTTTGGTAAAAGGTGTGCTCCGGTGGCATGCTAACGATACAAGATGTGCTCCGGTGGCATGCTAACGGGAAAAGGAGTAATACTGTGGCATGCTCACGGTAAAGGTGTGCTCTGGTGGCATGTTAATGGTAAAAGGTGTTCTCCGTTGGCATGCTAACGGTAAAAGGTGTGATACGTTGTCATGCTTAACGATACAAGGTGTGCTCCGGTGGCATGCTAACGGGAAAAGGTGTGCTCCAGTGGCATGCTAACAAGGAAAGGTGTGCTCCAGTGGCATGCTAACGTGGGAAAGTGTGCTACGGTGGCATGCTAACGAGAAGAGGAGCGCTACGGTGGCATGCTAACGGGAAAAGGTGTGCTCCGGTGGCATGCTAACGATACAAGGTGTGCTCCGGTGGCAAGATAACGGGAAAAGGTGTGCTCCGGTGGCATGCAAACACGGAAAGGTGTGCTCCGGTGGCATGCTAACGTGAGAAAGTGTGCTACGGTGGCATGCTAACGAGAAGAGGTGCGCTATGGTGGCATGCTAACGGGAAGAGGTGCGCTATGGTGGCATGCTAACAGTAAAAGGTGTGCTCCGGTGGCTTGCTTTCGGTAAAAGGTGTGCTCCGGTGGCTTGCTTTCAGTAAGAGGTGTGCTCCGGTGGCATGCTAACGATACAAGATGTGCTCCGGTGGCATGCTAACGGGAAAAGGTGTGCTCCGGTGGCATGCTAACAGGGAAAGGTGTGCTCCGGTGGCATACTAACGGTAAAAGGTGTGCTCCGGTGGCATGTTAACGGTAAAAGGTGTTCTCCGTTGGCATGCTAACGGTAAAAGGTGTGCTACGGTGGCATGCTAACGATACAAGGTGTGCTCTGGTGGCATGCTAACGGGAAAAGGTGTGCTCCGATGGCATGCTAACACGGAAAGGTGTGCTCCGGTGGCATGCTAACGTGAGAAAGTGTGCTACGGTGGCATGCTAATGAGAAGAGGTGCGCTACGGTGGCATGCTAACGGGAAAGGTGTGCTCCGGTGGCATGCTAACGATACAAGGTGTGCTCCGGTGGCATGCTAACGGGAAAAGGTGTGCTCCGGTGACATGCTAACACGGAAAGGTGTGCTCCGGTCGCATGCTAACGTAAGAAAGTGTGCTACAATGGCATGCTAACGAGAAGAGGTGCGCTACGGTGGCATGCAAACGGGAAAAGGTGTGCTATGGTGGCATGGTAACTGTAAAAGGTGTGCTCTGGTGGCTTCCTTTCGGTAAAATGTGTGCTCTGGTGGCATGCTAGCGATACAAGATGTGCTCCGGTGGCATGCTAACGGGAAAAGGTGTGCTCCGGTGGCATGCTAACAGGGAAAGGTGTGCTCCGGTGGCATGCTAACGGGAGAAGGTGTGCTACTGTGGCATGCTAACAAGAAAAGGTGTGCTACAGTGGCATGCTAACTGGAAAAGGTGTGCTATGATGGCATGCTAACGGGAGAAGGTGTGCTCCAGTGGCATGCTAACAGGAGAAAATGTGCTCCGGGGGCATGCTAACGGGAAAATGTGTGCTCCGGTTGCATGCTAACGGGAAAAGGTGTGCTCCGGTGACATGCTAGCGGGAAAAGGTGTGCACCGGTGGCATGCTAATGGAAAAAGGTGTGCTACAGCGGCATACTAATGGGAAAAGGTGTAATACTGTGGCATGCTCATGGTAAAGGTGTGCTCTGGTGGCATGCTGATGGTAAAAGGTGTGCTCCAGTGGCATACTAACGGTAAAAGGTGTGCTCCGGTGGCATGTTAACGGTAAAAGGTTTTCTCCGTTGGCATGCTAACGGTAAAAGGTGTGCTACGGTGGCATGCTAACGATACAAGGTGTGCTCTGGTGGCATGCTAACAGGAAAAGGTGTGCTCCGGTGGCATGCTAACACGGAAAGGTGTGCTCCGTTCGCATGCTAACGTAAGAAAGTGTGCTACAATGGCATGCTAACGAGAAGAGGTGCGCTACGGTGGCATGCAAACGGGAAAAGGTGTGCTATGGTGGCATGCTAACGGTAAAACGTGTGCTCTGCTGGCTTCCTTTCGGTAAAATGTGTGCTCTGGTGGCATGCTAGCGATACAAGATGTGCTCCGGTGGCATGCTAATGGGAAAAGGTGTGCTCCGGTGGCATGCTAACAGGGAAAGGTGTGCTCCGGTGGCATGCTAACGGAAGAAGGTGTGCTACTGTGGCATGCTAACGGTAAAAGGTGTGCTACGGTGGCATGCTAACGATACAAGGTGTGCTCTGGTGGCATGCTAACGGGAAAAGGTGTGCTCCGATGGCATGCTAACACGGAAAGGTGTGCTCCGGTGGCATGCTAACGTGAGAAAGTGTGCTACGGTGACATGCTAATGAGAAGAGGTGCGCTACGGTGGCATGCTAACGGGAAAGGTGTGCTCCGGTGGCATGCTAACGATACAAGGTGTGCTCCGGTGGCATGCTAATGGGAAAAGGTGTGCTCCGGTGACATGCTAACACGGAAAGGTGTGCTCCGGTCGCATGCTAACGTAAGAAAGTGTGCTACAATGGCATGCTAACGAGAAGAGGTGCGCTACGGTGGCATGCAAACGGGAAAAGGTGTGCTATGGTGGCATGGTAACTGTAAAAGGTGTGCTCTGGTGGCTTCCTTTCGGTAAAATGTGTGCTCTGGTGGCATGCTAGCGATACAAGATGTGCTCCGGTGGCATGCTAACGGGAAAAGGTGTGCTCCGGTGGCATGCTAACAGGGAAAGGTGTGCTCCGGTGGCATGCTAACGGGAGAAGGTGTGCTACTGTGGCATGCTAACAAGAAAAGGTGTGCTACAGTGGCATGCTAACTGGAAAAGGTGTGCTATGATGGCATGCTAACGGGAGAAGGTGTGCTCCAGTGGCATGCTAACAGGAGAAAATGTGCTCCGGGGGCATGCTAACGGGAAAATGTGTGCTCCGGTTGCATGCTAACGGGAAAAGGTGTGCTCCGGTGACATGCTAGCGGGAAAAGGTGTGCACCGGTGGCATGCTAATGGAAAAAGGTGTGCTACAGCGGCATACTAATGGGAAAAGGTGTAATACTGTGGCATGCTCATGGTAAAGGTGTGCTCTGGTGGCATGCTGATGGTAAAAGGTGTGCTCCAGTGGCATACTAACGGTAAAAGGTGTGCTCCGGTGGCATGTTAACGGTAAAAGGTTTTCTCCGTTGGCATGCTAACGGTAAAAGGTGTGCTACGGTGGCATGCTAACGATACAAGGTGTGCTCTGGTGGCATGCTAACAGGAAAAGGTGTGCTCCGGTGGCATGCTAACACGGAAAGGTGTGCTCCGTTCGCATGCTAACGTAAGAAAGTGTGCTACAATGGCATGCTAACGAGAAGAGGTGCGCTACGGTGGCATGCAAACGGGAAAAGGTGTGCTATGGTGGCATGCTAACGGTAAAACGTGTGCTCTGCTGGCTTCCTTTCGGTAAAATGTGTGCTCTGGTGGCATGCTAGCGATACAAGATGTGCTCCGGTGGCATGCTAATGGGAAAAGGTGTGCTCCGGTGGCATGCTAACAGGGAAAGGTGTGCTCCGGTGGCATGCTAACGGAAGAAGGTGTGCTACTGTGGCATGCTAACAAGAAAAGGTGTGCTACAGTGGCATGCTAACTGGAAAAGGTGTGCTATGATGGCATGCTAATGGTAAAATGTGTGCTATGGTGGCATGCTAACGGTAAAAGGTGTGCAACGGTGGCATGATAACGGTAAAAGGTGTGCTCCAGTGGCATGCTAACGGGAAAAGGTGTGCAACGGTGGCATGCTAACAGGAAAAGGTGTGCTCCGGTGGCATGCTAACGGGAAAAGGTGTGCTCCGGTGGCATGCTAACGGGAAAAGGTGTGCTCCGGTGGCATGCTAACGGAAAAGGTGTGCTCCGGTGGCATGCTGATGGTAAAAGGTGTGCTCCGGCGGCATGCTAACGGTAAAAGGTGTTCTCCGTTGGCATGCTAACAGTTAAACGTGTGCTCAGGTGGCACGCTAACGATGCAAGGTGTGCTCTTGTGGCATGCTAACGGGAAAAGGTGTACTCCGGTGGAATGCTGACAGGGAAAGTTGTGCTCCGGCGGCATGCTAACGTGAGAAGGTGTGCTACTGTAGCATGCTAACGGGAAAAGGTGTGCTCCAGTGGCATGCTAAAGGTAAAGGTATGCTCTGGTGGCATGCTAACGGGAAAAGGTGTGGTACTGTGGCATGCTAACGGGAATAGGTGTGCTACGGTGGCATGCTAAAGGGAAAAGATGTTCTCCAGTGGATGCTAACCGGGAAAGGTGTGTTCCGGTGGCATGCTAATGGGAGAAGGTGTGCTCCGGTGGCATGCTAACAGGAGAAAATGTGCTCCGGGGGCATGCTAACGGGAAAATGTGTGCTCCGGTGGCATGCTGATGGTAAAAGGAGTGCTCCAGTGGCTTACTAATGGTAAAAGGTGTGCTCCGATGGCATGTTAACGGTAAGAGGTGTTCTCCGCTGGCATGCTAACGGTAAAAGGTGTGCTACGGTGGCATGCTAACGATACAAGGTGTGCTCCGGTGGCAAGATAATGGAAAAAGGTGTGCTCCGGTGGCATGCAAACACGGAAAGGTGTGCTCCGGTGGCATGCTAACGTGAGAAAGTGTGCTACGGTGGCATGCTAACGAGAAGAGGTGCGCTATGGTGGCATGCTAACGGGAAGAGGTGTGCTATGGCGGCATGCTAACAGTAAAAGGTGTGCTCCTGTGGCTTGCTTTCGGTAAAAGGTGTGATCCGGTGGCATGCTAACGATACAAGATGTGCTCCGGTGGCATGCTAACGGGAAAAGGTGTGCTCTAGTGGCATGCTAACGGGAAAAGGGGTGCTCTGGTGGCATGCTAACGGTAAAAGGTGTGCTCCAGTGGCATGCTAGCGGTAAAAGGTGTGCTCCGGTGGCATGCTAACTAAAAAAGTTATGCTCCAGTGGCATGATATTGCGAAAAGGTGTGCAACGGTGGAATGCTAACGGCAGAAGGTGTGCTCCGGTGGGAACAATGGGAAAAGGTGTGCTCCAGTGGCATTCTAACGGGAAAATGTGTGCAACGGTGGCATGCTAACGTAAAAAGGTGTGCAATGGAGGCATGCTAACGGTAAAAGGTGCGCTCCAGTGGCATGCTAGTGGTAAAAGGTATGCTCCGGTGTCATGCTAATGGAAAAAGGTATGCTCCAGTGGCATGATATTGGGAAAAGGTGTGCAACGGTGGCATGCTAACGGCAGAAGGTGTGCTCCGGTGGAAACAATGGGAAAAGGTGTGCTCCGGTGGCATGCTAACGGGAAAATGTGTGCAACGGTGGCATGCTAACGGAAAAAGGTGTGCAATGGTGGCATGCTAACAGTAAAAGGTGTGCTCCAGTGGCATGCTAATGGGAAAAGGTATGCTCCGGGGGTATGATAACAGGAAAAGGTGTCCAACGGTGGCATGCTAACAGGAGAAGGTGTGCTCCGGTGGCAACAACTGGAAAAGGTGTGCTCCGGTGGCATGCTAACGAGAAAAGGTGTGCAACAGTGGCATGCTAACGGGAAAAGGTGAGCAATGGTGGCATGCTAACGATACAAGATGTGCTCCGGTGGCATGCTAATGGGAAAAGGTGTGCTCCAGTGGCATGCTAACAGGGAAAGGTGTGCTCCGGTGGCATGCTAAAGGGAGAATGTGTGCTACTGTGGCATGCTAACAAGAAAAAGTGTGCTACAGTGGCATGCTAACGGGAAAAGGTGTGCTATGGTGGCTTGCTAACTGTAAAAGGTGTGCAATGGTGGTATGATAACGAAAAAGGTGTGCTCCGGTGGCATGCTAAAGGGAAAAGGTGTTCTCCAGTGGATGCTAACGGGGAAAGGTGTGTTCCGGTGGCATGCTAACGGGAGAAGGTGTGCTCCGGGGGCATGCTAACGGAAAATGTGTGCTCCGGTTGCATGCTAATGGGAGAAGGTGTGCTCCGGTGGCATGCTAACAGGAGAAAATGTGCTCCGGGGGCATGCTAACGGGAAAATGTGTGCTCCGGTGGCATGCTGATGGTAAAAGGTGTGCTACAGTGGCTTACTAATGGTAAAAGGTGTGCTCCGATGGCATGTTAACGGTAAGAGGTGTTCTCCGCTGGCAAGATAACAGAAAAAGGTGTGCTCCGGTGGCATGCAAACACGGAAAGGTGTGCTCCGGTGGCATGCTAACGTGAGAAAGTGTGCTACGGTGGCATGCTAATGAGAAGAGGTGCGCTATGGTGGCATGCTAACGGGAAGAGGTGTGCTATGGTGGCATGCTAACAGTAAAAGGTGTGCTCCTGTGGCTTGCTTTCGGTAAAAGGTGAGCTCCGGTGGCATGCTAACGATACAAGATGTGCTCCGGTGGCATGCTAACGGGAAAAGGTGTGCTCTGGTGGCATGCTAACAGGGAAAGGTGTGCTCCGGTGGCATGCTAACGGAAGAAGGTGTCCTACTGTGGCATGCTAACAAGAAAAGGTGTGCTACAGTGGTATGCTAACGGGAAAAGGTGTGCTATGGTGGCATGCTAATGGGAAAAGGTGTGCTATCGTGGCAAGCTAACGGTAAAAGGTGTGCAACGGTGGCATGATAACGGAAAAAGGTGTGCTCCGGTGGCATGCTAACGGGAAAAGGTGTGCAACGGTGGCATGCTAACAGGAAAAGGTGTGCTCCGGTGGCATGCTAACGGGAAAACGTGTGCTCCGGTGGCATGCTAATGGAAAAAGGTGTGCTCCTGTGGCATGCTAACGGGAAAAGCTGTGCTCCGGTGGCATGCCAATGGAAAAAGATATGCTACGGTGGCACGCTAACGGGAGAAGGTGTGCTCTGGTGGCATGCTAACGGTAAAAGGTGCGCTCCAGTGGCATGCTAGCGGTAAAAGGTATGCTCCGGTGGCATGCTAACGGAAAAAGGTATGCTCCAGTGGCATGATATTGGAAAAAGGTGTGCAACGGTGGCATGCTAACGGCAGAAGGTGTGCTACGGTGGGAACAATGGGAAAAGGTGTGCTCCGGTGGCATGCTAGCGGGAAAATGTGTGCAACGGTGGCATGCTAACGGAAAAAGGTGTGCAATGGTGGCATGCTAACGGTTAAAGGTGTGCTCCGGTGGCATGCTAATGGGAAAAGGTATGCTCCGGGGGTATGATAACGGGAAAAGGTGTGCAACGGTGGCATGCTAACAGGAGAAGGTGTGCTCCGGTGGCAACAACTGGAAAAGGTGTGCTCCGGTGCCATGCTAACGAGAAAAAGTGTGCAACGGTGGCATGCTAACGGGAAAAGGTGAGCAATGGTGGCATGCTAACGATACAAGATGTGCTCCGGTGGCATGCTAATGGGAAAAGGTGTGCTCCGGTGGCATGCTAACAGGGAAAGGTGTGCTCCGGAGGCATGCTAACGGGAGAAGGTGTGCTACTGTGGCATGCTAACAAGAAAAGGTGTGATACAGTGGCATGCTAACGGGAAAAGGTGTGCTATGGTGGCTTGCTAACTGTAAAAGGTGTGCAATGGTGGCATGATAACGAAAAAGGTGTGCTCCAGTGGCATGCTAAAGGGAAAAGGTGTTCTCCAGTGGATGCTAACGGGGAAAGGTGTGTTCCGGTGGCATGCTAACGGGAGAAGGTGTGCTCCGGGGGCATGCTAACGAGAAAATGTGTGCTCCGGTGACATGCTAGCGGGAAATGGTGTGCACAGGTGGCATGCTAATGGAAAAAGGTGTACTACAGCGGCATACTAATGGGAAAAGGTGTAATACTGTGGCATGCTCACGGTAAAGGTGTGCTCTGGTGGCATGCTGATGGTAAAAGGTGTGCTCCAGTGGCATACTAACGGTAAAAGGTGTGCTCAGGTGGCATGTTAACGGTAAAAGGTGTTCTCCGTTGGCATGCTAACGGTAAAAGGTGTGCTTCGGTGGCATACTAACGATACAAGGTGTGCTCCGGTGGCATGCTAACGGGAAAAGGTTTGCTCCAGTGGCATGCTAATACGGAAAGGTGTGCTCCGGTGGCATGCTAACGTGAGAAAGTGTGCTACGGTGGCATGCTAACGAGAAGGGGTGCACTACGGTGGCATGCTAACGGGAAAAGGTGTGCTCCGGTGGCATGCTAATGATACAAGGTGTGCTTCGGTGGCATGCGAGCGGGATAAGGTGTTCTCTGGTGACATGCTAACACGGAAAGGTGTGCTCCGGTCGCATGCTAACGTAAGAAAGTGTGCTACAATGGCATGCTAACGAGAAGAGGTGCGCTACGGTGGCATGCAAATGGGAAAAGGTGTGCTATGGTGGCATGCTAACGGTAAAACGTGTGCTCTGCTGGCTTCCTTTCGGTAAAATTTGTGCTCTGGTGGCATGCTAGCGATACAAGATGTGCTCCGGTGGCATGCTAATGGGAAAAGGTGTGCTCCGGTGGCATGCTAACAGGGAAAGGTGTGCTCCGGTGGCATGCTAACGGAAGAAGGTGTGCTACTGTGGCATGCTAACAAGAAAAGGTGTGCTACAGTGGCATGCTAACTGGAAAAGGTGTGCTATGATGGCATGCTAATGGTAAAATGTGTGCTATGGTGGCATGCTAACGGTAAAAGGTGTGCAACGGTGGCATGATAACGGTAAAAGGTGTGCTCCGGTGGCATGCTAACGGGAAAAGGTGTGCAACGGTGGCATGCTAACAGGAAAAGGTGTGCTCCGGTGGCATGCTAACGGGAAAAGGTGTGCTCCGGTGGCATGCTAACGGGAAAAGGTGTGCTCCGGTGGCATGCTAACGGAAAAAGGTGTGCTCCGGTGGCATGCTGATGGTAAAAGGTGTGCTCCGGTGGCATGCTAACGGGAAAAGGTGTGCTCCGGTTGCATGCTAACGGGAAAAGGTGTGCTCCGGTGACATGCTAGCGGGAAAAGGTGTGCACCGGTGGCATGCTAATGGTAAAAGGTGTGCTGCAGCGGCATACTAATGGGAAAAGGTGTAATACTGTGGCATGCTCACGGTAAAGGTGTGCTCTGGTGGCATGCTGATGGTAAAAGCTGTGCTCCAGTGTCACACTAACGGTGAAAGGTGTGCTCCGGTGGCATGTTAACGGTAAGAGGTGTTCTCTGTTGGCACTCTAACGGTAAAAGGTGTGCTACGGTGGCATGCTAACGATACAAGGTGTGCTCCGGTGGCATGCTAACGGGAAAAGGTGTGCTTCGGTGGCATGCTAACACGGAAAGGTGTGCTCCGGTGGCATGCTAACGAGAAGAGGTGCGCTACGGTGGCATGCTAACGGGAAAAGGTGTGCTCCGGTGGCATGCTAACGATACAAGGTGTGCTCCGATGGCATGCTAACGGGAAAAGGTGTGCTCCGGTGACATGCTAACACGCAAAGGTGTGCTCCGGTCGCATGCTAACGTAAGAAAGTGTGCTACAATGGCATGCTAATGGGAAAAGTTGTGCTCCGGTGGCATGCTAACGGAAAAAAGTGTGCTCCTGTGGCATGCTAACGGGAAAAGCTGTGCTCCGGTGGCATGCCAATGGAAAAAGGTTTGCTACGGTGGAATGGTAATGGGAAAAGGTGTGCGCTGGTGGCATGCTAACGGTAAAAGGTGTGCTCCAGTGGCATGCTAGCGGTAAAAGGTGAAATCCGGTGGCTTGCTCACGGAAATAGGTATGCTACAGTGGCATGATATTGGGAAAAGGTGTCCAACGGTGGCATGCTAACGGCATAAGGTGTGCTCCGGTGGGAACAATGGGAAAAGGTGTGCTCCGGTGGCATGCTAATGGGAAAATGAGTGCAACGGTGGAATGCTAACGGAAAAAGGTGTGTAATGGAGGCATGCTAACGGTAAAAGGTGTGCTCCGGTGGCATGCTAAAGGGAAGAGGTATGCTCTGGTGGTATGATAGCGGGAAAAGGTGTGCAACGGTGGCATGCTAACAGGAGAAGGTGTGCTTCGCTGGCAACAACGGGAAAAGGTGTGCTCCGGTGGCATGCTAACGAGAAAAGGTGTGCAACGGTGGCATGTTAACGGTAAAAGGTGTGTTCCCGTGGCATGCTAACGTGAAAAGGTGTGTTCCGGTGGCATGCTAACGATACAAGATGTGCTCCGGTGGCATGCTAATGGGAAAAGGTGTGCTCCGGTGGTATGCTAACAGGGAAAGGTGTGCTCCGGTGGCATGCTAACGGGAGAATGTGTGCTACTGTGGCATGCTAACAATAAAAGGTGTGCTACAGTGGCATGCTAACTGGAAAATGTGTGCTATGGTGGCTTGCTAACGGGAAAAGGTGAGCTATGGTGGCATGCTAACTGTAAAAGGTGTGCAATGGTGGCATGATGACGGAAAAAGGTGTGCTCTGGTGGCATGCTAACGGGAAAAGCTGTGCTCCGGTGGCATGCCAATGGAAAAAGGTATGTTATGGTGGAATGCTAATAGGAGAAGGTGTGCTCCGGTGGCATGCTAACTGTAAAAGGTGTGCTCCAGTGGCATGCTAGCGGTAAAAGGTGTGCTCCGGTGTCATGCTAATGGAAATAGGTATGCTCCAGTGGCATGATATTGGGAAAAGGTGTGCAACGGTGGCATGCTAACGGCAGAAGGTGTGCTCCGGTGGGAACAATGGGAAAAGGTGTGCTCCGGTGGCATGCTAACGGGAAAATGTGTGCAACGGTGGAATGCTAACGGAAAAATGTGTGCAATGGAGGCATGCTAACGGTAAAAGGTGTGCTCCGGTGGCATGCTAACGGGAAGAGGTATGCTCCGGTGGTATGATAGCGGGAAAAGGTGTGCAACGGTGGCATGCTAACAGGAGAAGGTGTGCTTCGGTGGCAACAATGGGAAAAGGTGTGCTCCGGTGGCATGCTAACGTGAAAAGGTGTGTTCCGGTGGCATGCTAACGATACAAGATGTGCTCCGGTGGCATGCTAATGGGAAAAGGTGTGCTCCGGTGGTATGCTAACAGGGAAATGTGTGCTCCGGTGGCATGCTAACGGGAGAATGTGTGCTACTGTGGCATGCTAACATTAAAAGGTGTGCAACAGTGGCATGCTAACTGGAAAATGTGTGCTATGGTGGCTTGCTAACTGGAAAAGGTGAGCTATGGTGGCATGTTAACTGTAAAAGGTGGGCAATGGTGGCATGATAACGGAAAAAGGTGTGCTCCGGTGGCATGCTAAAGGGAAAAGGTGTTCTCCAGTGGATGCTAACGGGGAAAGGTGTGTTCCGAGGGCATGCTAACGGGAGAAGGCGTGCTCCGGTGGCATGCTAACAGGAGAAAATGTGCTCCGGGGGCATGCTAACGGGAAAAGGTGTGCTCCGGTGACATGTTAGCGGGAAAAGGTGTGCACCGGTGGCATGCTAATGGAAAAAGGTGTGCTACAGCGGCATACTAATGGAAAAAGGTGTAATACTGTGGCATGCTCACGGTAAAAGTGTGCTCTGGTGGCATGCTGATGGTAAAAGGTGTGCTCCAGTGGCACACTAACGGTAAAAGGTGTGCTCCGGTGGCATGTTAACGGTAAGAGGTTTTCTCCGTTGGCATTCTAACGGTAAAAGGTGTGCTACGTTGGCATGCTAACGATACAAGGTGTGCTCCGGTGTCATGCTAACGGGAAAAGGTGTGCTCCGGTGGCATGCTAACATGGAAAGGTGTGCTCCGGTGGCATGCTAATGTGAGAAAGTGTGCTACGGTGGCATGCCAACGAGAAGAGGTGCGCTTCGGTGGCATGCTAAAGGGAAAAGGTGTGCTCCGGTGGCATGCTAACGATAGAAGGTGTGCTCCGGTGGCATGCTAACGGGAAAAGGTGTGCTCCGGTGACATGCTAACACGCAAAGGTATGCTCCGGTCGCATGCTAACGTAAGAAAGTGTGCTACAATGGCATGCTAATGAGAAGATGTGCGCTACGGTGGCATGCAAACGGGAAAAGGTGTGCTATGGTGGCATGCTAATGTTAAAAGGTGTGCTCTGGTGGCTTCCTTTCGGTAAAATGTGTGCTCTGGTGGCATGCTAGCGATACAAGATATGCTCCGGTGGCATGCTAACGGGAAAAGTTGTGCTCCGGTGGCATGCTAACAGGGAAAGGTGTGCTCTGGTGGCATGCTAACGGGAGAAGGTGTGCTACTGTGGCATGCTAACAGGAAAAGGTGTGCTATGGTGGCATGCTAACGGTAAAAGGTGTGCAACGGTGGCATGATAACGGAAAAAGGTGTGCTCCGGTGGCATGCTAACGGGAAAAGGTGTGCAACGGTGGCATGCTAACAGGAAAAGGTGTGCTCCGGTGGCATGCTAACGGGAAAAGGTGTGCTCCGGTGGTATGCTAACGGGAAAAGGTGTGCTACTGTGGCATGCTAAAGGGAAAAGGTGAACTCCGTTGGCATGCTAACGGGAAAACTGTGTGCTACAGTGGCATGCTAACGGTAAAGGTGTGCTCCGCTGGCATGCTAACGGGAAGATGGTGTGCTACGGTGACATGCTAACGGTAAAGGTGTGCTCCAGTGTCATGCTAACGCGAAAAGGGGGGCTCCGGTGGCATGCTGACGGGAGGAGGTGTCTTCCGGTGGCATGCTAATGGATAAAGGTGGGCTACAGTGGCATGCTAACGGTAAAGGTGTGCTCCGGTGGCATGCTAACGGGAAAAAGTGTGCTCCGGTTGCATGCTAACGGTAAAGGTGTGCTCCGGTGGCATGCTAACAGTAAAAGGTGTGCTCTGGTGGCATGCTAACAGTAAAAGGTGGGCTCCGGTGGCATGCTAATGGGAAAGGCAGGCTCCGGTGGCATGCTAATGGTTAAAGGTGTGCCCCGGTGGCATGCTAACGGAAAAAGGTGTGCTCCGGTGGCATGCTAACTGGGAAAGGTGTACTGCGGTGGCATGCTAACGGTAAAAGCGGGCTCCGGTGGCATGCTAATGATAAAACGTGTGCTATGGTGGCATGCTAGTGGGAAAAGGTGTGCCGTGGTGGCTTGCTAATAGTAAAGGTGTGCTCCGGTGGCATGCTAATGGTTAAAGGTGTGCTCCAGTGGCATGCTAACGGAAAAAGGTGTGCCCCGGTGGCATGCTAACGGAAAAACGTGTGCTACGGTGGCATGCTAACGGGGAAAGGTGTGCTGCGGTGGCATGCTAACGGTAAAAGCGGGCTCCGGTGGCATTCTAACGATAAAACGTGTGCTATGGTGGCATGCTAACGGGAAAAGGTGTGCTGCGGTGGCATGCTAATAGTAAAGGTGTGCTCCGGTGGCATACTAATGGTTAAAGGTGTGCTCCAGTGGCATGCTAACGGAAAAAGGAGTGCTCCGGTAGCATGCTAACGTTAGAGGTGTGCTCCGGTGGCATGCTAACGGTAAAAGGTGTGCTCCGGTAGCATGCTAGCGGTAAAAGTGTGCTCCGGTGGCATTCTAACGGTAAAAGGTGTGCTCCGGTGGCATGCTAAGGGTAAAAGGTGTGCTTTGGTAGCATGCTAACGGTAAAAGGTGTGCTCCGGTGGCATGCTAACGGGAAAAGATGTGCTCCGGTGGCATGCTAACGGGAAAATGCGTGCTGCGGTGGCATGCTCATGGTAAAGGGTGTGCTCCGGTGGCATGCTAACGGTAGAAGGAGTGCTCCGGTGGCATGATAATGAGTAAAGGTGTGCTACGGTGGCATGCTAATGGGAAAAGGTGTGCTCCGGTGGCATGCTAACGGGAAAAGGTGTGATCTGGTGGCATGCTAATGGAGAAAGGTGTGCTCCGGTGGCATGCTGACGGGAAAAGGTGTGCTCCAGTGGCATGCTAACGGGAGAAGGTTTGCTCCGGTGGCATACTAACGGGAAAAGGTGTGCTCCGGTGGCATGCTAATGGAAAGAGGTGTGCTACGGTGGCATGCTAATGGCAAAAGGTGTGTTACGGTGGCATGCTCACGGAAAAATGTGTGGTACGTTTGCATGCTCATTGTAAAAGGTGTGCTCCGGTGGCATGCTAACGGGAAAAGGCGTGCTACAGTGGCATACTCACGGGAAAGCGGTGTGCTCCGGTGACATGCTAACGGGAAAAGGTGTGCTCCTTTGGCATGCTAATGGGAAAAGGTATGCTCCAGTGGCATGCTAACAGGAAAAGGTGTGATCTGGTGGCATGCTAATAGAAAAAGTTGTACTCCGATGGCATGCTAACGGGAAAAGGTGTGCTCTGGTGGCATGCTAACGGGAAAAGTTGTGCTCCTGTGGCATGCTAACAGAAAAAGGTGTGCTACGGTGGCATGCTAATTGGGAGAGGTGTGCTACGGTGGCTTGCTAATGGTAAAGGTGTGCTCCGGTGGCATGCTAATGGTAAAAGGTGTGCTCCGGTGGCATGCTAACGGAAAGGTGTGCTCTGGTGGTTTGCTAACGGGAAAAATGTGTGCTACATTGGCATGCTAATGGTAAAGGTGTGCTCCGGTGACATGCTAATGGGAAAAAGGTGTGCTACGGTGGCATGCTAACGGCAAGGGTGTGCTCCGGTGTCATGCTAACGGGAAAAGGTGCGCTCCGGTGGTATGCTGACGGGAAAAGGTGTGCTCCGGTGGCATGCTAACGGGAAAAGGTGTGCTCTGGTGGCATGCTAACCGGGAAAGGTGTCCTCCGGTGGCATGCTAAAGGGAGAAGGTGTGCTACAGTTGTATGCTAACGGGAAAAGGTGGTCTACAGTTGCATGCTAATGGGAAAAGGTGTGCTACAGTTGCATGCTAATGGGAAAAGGTGGGCTACAGTTGCATTCTAATAGGAAAAGGTGGGCTACGGTGGCCTGGTAACGGGAGAAGCTGTGCTCCGGTGGCATGCTAAAGGTAAAACTTGTGCTCCGGTGGCATGCTAACAGTAAAGGTGTGCTCCGGTGGCATGCTAACGGGAAAAGGTGTGCTCCGGTGGCATGCTAACGGGAAAAGGTGTGCTACGGTGGCATGCTAACGGGAAAAGGTGTACTACGGTGACAAGCTAACGGTAAAGGTGTGCTCCAGTGTCATGCTAACGCGAAAAGTGTGCTCCGGTGGCATGCTGACGGGAGAAGTTGTCTTCCGGTGGCATGCTAATGGAAAGATGTGTCCTACGGTGGCATGCTAACGGGTAAAGATGGGCTACAGTGGCATGCTAACAGTAAAGGTGTGCTCCGGTGGCATGCTAACGGGAAAAGGTGTGTTCCGGTGGCATGCTAACGGAAAAGTTGTGCTCCGGTGGCATGCTAACAGTAAAAGGTGTGCTCTGGTGGCATGCTAACAGGAAAAAGTGTGCTCCGGTGGCATGCTAATGGGAAAGGCGGGCTCCGGTGGCATGCTAATGGTTAAAGGTGTGCCCCGTTGGCATGCTAACGGAAAAACGTGTGCTCCTGTGGCATGCTAACGGGGAAAGGTGTGCTGCGGTGGCATGCTAACGGTAAAGGCGGGCTCCGGTGGCATGCAAATGATAAAACGTGTGCTATCGTGGCATGCTAATGGGAAAAGGTGTGCTGCGGTGGCATGATAACGGTAAAGGTGTGCTCCGGTGGCATGCTAATGGTTAAAGGTGTGCTCCAGTGGCATGCTAATGGAAAAAGGTGTGCTCCGTTGGCATGCTAATGTTAAAGGTGTGCTCCGGTGGCATGCTAACGGGAAAAGGTGTACTACGGTGACAAGCTAACGGTAAAGGTGTGCTCCAGTGTCATGCTAACGCGAAAAGTGTGCTCCGGTGGCATGCTGACGGGAGAAGTTGTCTTCCGGTGGCATGCTAATGGAAAGAGGTGTCCTACGGTGGCATGTTAACGGGTAAAGATGGGCTACGGTGGCATGCTAACAGTAAAGGTGTGCTCCGGTGGCATGCTAACGGAAAAGTTGTGCTCCGGTGGCATGCTAACAGTAAAAGGTATGCTCTGGTGGCATGCTAACAGGAAAAAGTGTGCTCCGGTGGCATGCTAATGGGAAAGGCGGGCTCCGGTGGCATGCTAATGGTTAAAGGTGTGCCCCGTTGGCATGCTAACGGAAAAACGTGTGCTCCGGTGGCATGCTAACGGGGAAAGGTGTGCTGCGGTGGCATGCTAATGGTAAAGGCGGGCTCCGGTGGCATGCAAACGATAAAACGTGTGCTATCATGGCATGCTAACGGTAAAGGTGTGCTCCGGTGGCATGCTAATGGTTAAAGGTGTGCTCCAGTGGCATGCTAATGGAAAAAGGTGTGCTCCGGTGGCATGATAATGTTAAAGGTGTGCTCCTGTGGCATGCTAAAGGGAAAAGGTGTGCTCCAGTGGCATGCTAGTGGTAAAGGGTGTGCTCCGGTGGCATGCTAACGGTAAAGGTGTGCTCCGGTGGTATGCTAACAGGAAAAGGTGTGCTCCGGTGACATGCTAGTGGTAAAAGGTGTGCTCCGGTAGCATGCTAACGGTAAAAGGTGTGCTCCGGTGGCATGCTAAGGGGAAAAGCTGTGCTCTGGTGGCATGCTAATGGTAAAAGGTGTGCTCCGGTGGCATGCTAAGGGGAAAAGCTGTGCTCTGGTGGCATGCTAACGGTAAAAGGTATGCTCCGGTGGCATACTAACGGTAAAAGGTGAGCTCCGGTGGCATGCTAACGGGAAAAGATGTGCTCCGGTGGCATGCTAACGGGAAAATGTGTGCTACGGTGGCATGCTCATGGTAAAAGGTGTGCTCCGGTGGCATGCTAACGGAAAAAGTGTGCTACGGTGGCATGCTAACGGGAGAACATGTGGTTCGGTGGCATGCTAACTGGAAAAGGTGTGCTCCGGTGGCATGCTAATGGGAGAAGGTGTGCTTCAGTGGCATGCTAACAGGAAAAGGTGTGCTCCGGTGACATGCTAACGGGAGATGGTGTGCTACGATTACATGCTGACGGTAAAAGGTGTGCTCCGGTGGCTTGCCAACAAGAGAAGGTGTGCTACGGTGGCATGCTAACGGCAAAAGGTTTGCTCCAGTGGCATGCTAACTGAAAAAGGTGTGCTACGGTGGCATGCTAACGGGGAAAGGTGTGCTACGGTGGCATGCTAACGGTAAAGGTGTGCTCCGGTGGCATGTCAACGGGAAAAGGTGTGCTCCAATGGCATGCTAGCAAGAAAAGGTGTGCTCCGGTGGCATGCTAACGGTAAAGGTGTGCTCCGGTGACATGCTAACGGTGAAAGGTGTGCTCCCGTGGCATGCTAACGGGAAAAGGTGTGCTCCGCTGCCATGTCAATGGGAAAAGGGTGCTCCGATGGCATGCTAACGGGAAAAGGTGTGCTCCGGTGGCATGCTAATGGTAAAGGTGTGCTCCGGTGGCATGCTAACGGTCAAAGGTGTCCTCTGATGGCATGCTAACGGTAAAGGGTGTGCTCCGGTGGCATGCTAATGGTAAAGGTGTGCTTCGGTGGTATGCTAACAGGAAAAGGTGTGCTCCTGTGGCATGCTAACGGGGAAAGAAGTGCTCCGGTGGCATGCTAAACGGGAAAGGTGTCCTCCGTTGGCATGCTAAAGGGAGAAGGTGTGCTACAGTTGCATGCTAATGGGAAAAGGTGGGCTACAGTTGTATGCTAACGGGAAGCAGTGTGCTACAGTTGCATGCTAACGGGAAAAGGTGTGCTACAGTTGCATGCTAATAGGAAAAGGTGGGCTACGGTGGCATGGTAACGGGAGAAGGAGTGCTCTGGTGGCATGCTAATGGTAAAACGTGTGCTCCGGTGGCATGCTAATGGTAAAGGTGTGCTCCGGTGGCATGCTAACGGGAAAAGGTGTGCTCCGGTGGGATGCTAACAGGGAAAGTTGTGCTCCGGTGGCATGCTAACGTGAGAAGGTGTGCTACTGTAGCATGCTAAAGGGAAAAGGTGTGCTCCGGTGGCATGCTAAAGGTAAAGGTGTGCTCTGGTGGCATGCTAACGGGAAAAGGTGTGGTACTGTGGCATGCTAACGGGAAAAGGTGTGCTACGGTGGCATGCTAAAGGGAAAAGGTGTTCTCCAGTGGATGATAATGGGGAAAGGTGTGTTCCGGTGGCATGCTAATGGGAGAAGGTGTGCTCCGGTGGCATGCTAACAGGAGAAAATGTGCTCCGGGGGCATGCTAACGGGAAAATGTGTGCTCCGATGGCATGCTAACAGGAAAAGGTGTGCTACGGTGACATGCTAGCGGGAAAAGATGTGCACCGGTGGCATGCTAAAGGAAAAAGGTGTGCTACAGCGGCATACTAACTGGAAAAGGTGTAATACTGTGGCATGCTCACGGTAAAGGTGTGCTCTGGTGGCATGCTGATGGTAAAAGGTGTGCTCCGGTGGCATACTAACGGTAAAAGTTGTGCTCCGGTGGCATGTTAACGGTAAAAGGTGTTTTCCGTTGGCATGCTAACGGTAAAAGGTGTGATACAGTGTCATGCTTAACGATACAAGGTGTGCTCCGGTGGCATGCTAACGGGAAAAGGTGTGCTCCAGTGGCATGCTAACACGGAAAGGTGTGATCCGGTGGCTTGCTAACGTGAGAAAGTGTGCTCCGGTGGCATGCTAACGAGAAGAGGAGCGCTACGGTGGCATGCTAACGGGAAAAGGTGTTCTCCGGTGGCATGCTAACGATACAAGGTGTGCTCCGGTGGCATGCTAACGGGAAAAGGGGTGCTCCGGTGGCATGCTAATACGGAAAGGTGTGCTCCGGTGGCATGCTAAAGTGAGAAAGAGTGCTACGGTGGCATGCTAACGAGAAGAGGAGCGCTACGGTGGCATGCTAATGGGAAAAGGTGTGCCATGGTGGCATGCTAACAGTAAAAGGTGTGCTCCGGTGGCTTGCTTTTGGTAAAAGGTGTGCTCCGGTGGCATGCTAACGATACAAGATGTGCTCCGGTGGCATGCTAACGGGAAAAGGAGTAATACTGTGGCATGCTCACGGTAAAGGTGTGCTCTGGTGGCATGTTAATGGTAAAAGGTGTTCTCCGTTGGCATGCTAACGGTAAAAGGTGTGATACGTTGTCATGCTTAACGATACAAGGTGTGCTCCGGTGGCATGCTAACGGGAAAAGGTGTGCTCCAGTGGCATGCTAACAAGGAAAGGTGTGCTCCAGTGGCATGCTAACGTGGGAAAGTGTGCTACGGTGGCATGCTAACGAGAAGAGGAGCGCTACGGTGGCATGCTAACGGGAAAAGGTGTGCTCCGGTGGCATGCTAACGATACAAGGTGTGCTCCGGTGGCAAGATAACGGGAAAAGGTGTGCTCCGGTGGCATGCAAACACGGAAAGGTGTGCTCCGGTGGCATGCTAACGTGAGAAAGTGTGCTACGGTGGCATGCTAACGAGAAGAGGTGCGCTATGGTGGCATGCTAACGGGAAGAGGTGCGCTATGGTGGCATGCTAACAGTAAAAGGTGTGCTCCGGTGGCTTGCTTTCGGTAAAAGGTGTGCTCCGGTGGCTTGCTTTCAGTAAGAGGTGTGCTCCGGTGGCATGCTAACGATACAAGATGTGCTCCGGTGGCATGCTAACGGGAAAAGGTGTGCTCCGGTGGCATGCTAACAGGGAAAGGTGTGCTCCGGTGGCATACTAACGGTAAAAGGTGTGCTCCGGTGGCATGTTAACGGTAAAAGGTGTTCTCCGTTGGCATGCTAACGGTAAAAGGTGTGCTACGGTGGCATGCTAACGATACAAGGTGTGCTCTGGTGGCATGCTAACGGGAAAAGGTGTGCTCCGATGGCATGCTAACACGGAAAGGTGTGCTCCGGTGGCATGCTAACGTGAGAAAGTGTGCTACGGTGGCATGCTAATGAGAAGAGGTGCGCTACGGTGGCATGCTAACGGGAAAGGTGTGCTCCGGTGGCATGCTAACGATACAAGGTGTGCTCCGGTGGCATGCTAACGGGAAAAGGTGTGCTCCGGTGACATGCTAACACGGAAAGGTGTGCTCCGGTCGCATGCTAACGTAAGAAAGTGTGCTACAATGGCATGCTAACGAGAAGAGGTGCGCTACGGTGGCATGCAAACGGGAAAAGGTGTGCTATGGTGGCATGGTAACTGTAAAAGGTGTGCTCTGGTGGCTTCCTTTCGGTAAAATGTGTGCTCTGGTGGCATGCTAGCGATACAAGATGTGCTCCGGTGGCATGCTAACGGGAAAAGGTGTGCTCCGGTGGCATGCTAACAGGGAAAGGTGTGCTCCGGTGGCATGCTAACGGGAGAAGGTGTGCTACTGTGGCATGCTAACAAGAAAAGGTGTGCTACAGTGGCATGCTAACTGGAAAAGGTGTGCTATGATGGCATGCTAACGGGAGAAGGTGTGCTCCAGTGGCATGCTAACAGGAGAAAATGTGCTCCGGGGGCATGCTAACGGGAAAATGTGTGCTCCGGTTGCATGCTAACGGGAAAAGGTGTGCTCCGGTGACATGCTAGCGGGAAAAGGTGTGCACCGGTGGCATGCTAATGGAAAAAGGTGTGCTACAGCGGCATACTAATGGGAAAAGGTGTAATACTGTGGCATGCTCATGGTAAAGGTGTGCTCTGGTGGCATGCTGATGGTAAAAGGTGTGCTCCAGTGGCATACTAACGGTAAAAGGTGTGCTCCGGTGGCATGTTAACGGTAAAAGGTTTTCTCCGTTGGCATGCTAACGGTAAAAGGTGTGCTACGGTGGCATGCTAACGATACAAGGTGTGCTCTGGTGGCATGCTAACAGGAAAAGGTGTGCTCCGGTGGCATGCTAACACGGAAAGGTGTGCTCCGTTCGCATGCTAACGTAAGAAAGTGTGCTACAATGGCATGCTAACGAGAAGAGGTGCGCTACGGTGGCATGCAAACGGGAAAAGGTGTGCTATGGTGGCATGCTAACGGTAAAACGTGTGCTCTGCTGGCTTCCTTTCGGTAAAATGTGTGCTCTGGTGGCATGCTAGCGATACAAGATGTGCTCCGGTGGCATGCTAATGGGAAAAGGTGTGCTCCGGTGGCATGCTAACAGGGAAAGGTGTGCTCCGGTGGCATGCTAACGGAAGAAGGTGTGCTACTGTGGCATGCTAACGGTAAAAGGTGTGCTACGGTGGCATGCTAACGATACAAGGTGTGCTCTGGTGGCATGCTAACGGGAAAAGGTGTGCTCCGATGGCATGCTAACACGGAAAGGTGTGCTCCGGTGGCATGCTAACGTGAGAAAGTGTGCTACGGTGACATGCTAATGAGAAGAGGTGCGCTACGGTGGCATGCTAACGGGAAAGGTGTGCTCCGGTGGCATGCTAACGATACAAGGTGTGCTCCGGTGGCATGCTAATGGGAAAAGGTGTGCTCCGGTGACATGCTAACACGGAAAGGTGTGCTCCGGTCGCATGCTAACGTAAGAAAGTGTGCTACAATGGCATGCTAACGAGAAGAGGTGCGCTACGGTGGCATGCAAACGGGAAAAGGTGTGCTATGGTGGCATGGTAACTGTAAAAGGTGTGCTCTGGTGGCTTCCTTTCGGTAAAATGTGTGCTCTGGTGGCATGCTAGCGATACAAGATGTGCTCCGGTGGCATGCTAACGGGAAAAGGTGTGCTCCGGTGGCATGCTAACAGGGAAAGGTGTGCTCCGGTGGCATGCTAACGGGAGAAGGTGTGCTACTGTGGCATGCTAACAAGAAAAGGTGTGCTACAGTGGCATGCTAACTGGAAAAGGTGTGCTATGATGGCATGCTAACGGGAGAAGGTGTGCTCCAGTGGCATGCTAACAGGAGAAAATGTGCTCCGGGGGCATGCTAACGGGAAAATGTGTGCTCCGGTTGCATGCTAACGGGAAAAGGTGTGCTCCGGTGACATGCTAGCGGGAAAAGGTGTGCACCGGTGGCATGCTAATGGAAAAAGGTGTGCTACAGCGGCATACTAATGGGAAAAGGTGTAATACTGTGGCATGCTCATGGTAAAGGTGTGCTCTGGTGGCATGCTGATGGTAAAAGGTGTGCTCCAGTGGCATACTAACGGTAAAAGGTGTGCTCCGGTGGCATGTTAACGGTAAAAGGTTTTCTCCGTTGGCATGCTAACGGTAAAAGGTGTGCTACGGTGGCATGCTAACGATACAAGGTGTGCTCTGGTGGCATGCTAACAGGAAAAGGTGTGCTCCGGTGGCATGCTAACACGGAAAGGTGTGCTCCGTTCGCATGCTAACGTAAGAAAGTGTGCTACAATGGCATGCTAACGAGAAGAGGTGCGCTACGGTGGCATGCAAACGGGAAAAGGTGTGCTATGGTGGCATGCTAACGGTAAAACGTGTGCTCTGCTGGCTTCCTTTCGGTAAAATGTGTGCTCTGGTGGCATGCTAGCGATACAAGATGTGCTCCGGTGGCATGCTAATGGGAAAAGGTGTGCTCCGGTGGCATGCTAACAGGGAAAGGTGTGCTCCGGTGGCATGCTAACGGAAGAAGGTGTGCTACTGTGGCATGCTAACAAGAAAAGGTGTGCTACAGTGGCATGCTAACTGGAAAAGGTGTGCTATGATGGCATGCTAATGGTAAAATGTGTGCTATGGTGGCATGCTAACGGTAAAAGGTGTGCAACGGTGGCATGATAACGGTAAAAGGTGTGCTCCGGTGGCATGCTAACGGGAAAAGGTGTGCAACGGTGGCATGCTAACAGGAAAAGGTGTGCTCCGGTGGCATGCTAACGGGAAAAGGTGTGCTCCGGTGGCATGCTAACGGGAAAAGGTGTGCTCCGGTGGCATGCTAACGGAAAAGGTGTGCTCCGGTGGCATGCTGATGGTAAAAGGTGTGCTCCGGCGGCATGCTAACGGTAAAAGGTGTTCTCCGTTGGCATGCTAACAGTTAAACGTGTGCTCAGGTGGCACGCTAACGATGCAAGGTGTGCTCTTGTGGCATGCTAACGGGAAAAGGTGTACTCCGGTGGAATGCTGACAGGGAAAGTTGTGCTCCGGCGGCATGCTAACGTGAGAAGGTGTGCTACTGTAGCATGCTAACGGGAAAAGGTGTGCTCCAGTGGCATGCTAAAGGTAAAGGTATGCTCTGGTGGCATGCTAACGGGAAAAGGTGTGGTACTGTGGCATGCTAACGGGAATAGGTGTGCTACGGTGGCATGCTAAAGGGAAAAGATGTTCTCCAGTGGATGCTAACCGGGAAAGGTGTGTTCCGGTGGCATGCTAATGGGAGAAGGTGTGCTCCGGTGGCATGCTAACAGGAGAAAATGTGCTCCGGGGGCATGCTAACGGGAAAATGTGTGCTCCGGTGGCATGCTGATGGTAAAAGGAGTGCTCCAGTGGCTTACTAATGGTAAAAGGTGTGCTCCGATGGCATGTTAACGGTAAGAGGTGTTCTCCGCTGGCATGCTAACGGTAAAAGGTGTGCTACGGTGGCATGCTAACGATACAAGGTGTGCTCCGGTGGCAAGATAATGGAAAAAGGTGTGCTCCGGTGGCATGCAAACACGGAAAGGTGTGCTCCGGTGGCATGCTAACGTGAGAAAGTGTGCTACGGTGGCATGCTAACGAGAAGAGGTGCGCTATGGTGGCATGCTAACGGGAAGAGGTGTGCTATGGCGGCATGCTAACAGTAAAAGGTGTGCTCCTGTGGCTTGCTTTCGGTAAAAGGTGTGATCCGGTGGCATGCTAACGATACAAGATGTGCTCCGGTGGCATGCTAACGGGAAAAGGTGTGCTCTAGTGGCATGCTAACGGGAAAAGGGGTGCTCTGGTGGCATGCTAACGGTAAAAGGTGTGCTCCAGTGGCATGCTAGCGGTAAAAGGTGTGCTCCGGTGGCATGCTAACTAAAAAAGTTATGCTCCAGTGGCATGATATTGCGAAAAGGTGTGCAACGGTGGAATGCTAACGGCAGAAGGTGTGCTCCGGTGGGAACAATGGGAAAAGGTGTGCTCCAGTGGCATTCTAACGGGAAAATGTGTGCAACGGTGGCATGCTAACGTAAAAAGGTGTGCAATGGAGGCATGCTAACGGTAAAAGGTGCGCTCCAGTGGCATGCTAGTGGTAAAAGGTATGCTCCGGTGTCATGCTAATGGAAAAAGGTATGCTCCAGTGGCATGATATTGGGAAAAGGTGTGCAACGGTGGCATGCTAACGGCAGAAGGTGTGCTCCGGTGGAAACAATGGGAAAAGGTGTGCTCCGGTGGCATGCTAACGGGAAAATGTGTGCAACGGTGGCATGCTAACGGAAAAAGGTGTGCAATGGTGGCATGCTAACAGTAAAAGGTGTGCTCCAGTGGCATGCTAATGGGAAAAGGTATGCTCCGGGGGTATGATAACAGGAAAAGGTGTCCAACGGTGGCATGCTAACAGGAGAAGGTGTGCTCCGGTGGCAACAACTGGAAAAGGTGTGCTCCGGTGGCATGCTAACGAGAAAAGGTGTGCAACAGTGGCATGCTAACGGGAAAAGGTGAGCAATGGTGGCATGCTAACGATACAAGATGTGCTCCGGTGGCATGCTAATGGGAAAAGGTGTGCTCCAGTGGCATGCTAACAGGGAAAGGTGTGCTCCGGTGGCATGCTAAAGGGAGAATGTGTGCTACTGTGGCATGCTAACAAGAAAAAGTGTGCTACAGTGGCATGCTAACGGGAAAAGGTGTGCTATGGTGGCTTGCTAACTGTAAAAGGTGTGCAATGGTGGTATGATAACGAAAAAGGTGTGCTCCGGTGGCATGCTAAAGGGAAAAGGTGTTCTCCAGTGGATGCTAACGGGGAAAGGTGTGTTCCGGTGGCATGCTAACGGGAGAAGGTGTGCTCCGGGGGCATGCTAACGGAAAATGTGTGCTCCGGTTGCATGCTAATGGGAGAAGGTGTGCTCCGGTGGCATGCTAACAGGAGAAAATGTGCTCCGGGGGCATGCTAACGGGAAAATGTGTGCTCCGGTGGCATGCTGATGGTAAAAGGTGTGCTACAGTGGCTTACTAATGGTAAAAGGTGTGCTCCGATGGCATGTTAACGGTAAGAGGTGTTCTCCGCTGGCATGCTAACGGTAAAAGGTGTGCTACGGTGGCATGCTAACGATACAAGGTGTGCTCCGGTGGCAAGATAACAGAAAAAGGTGTGCTCCGGTGGCATGCAAACACGGAAAGGTGTGCTCCGGTGGCATGCTAACGTGAGAAAGTGTGCTACGGTGGCATGCTAATGAGAAGAGGTGCGCTATGGTGGCATGCTAACGGGAAGAGGTGTGCTATGGTGGCATGCTAACAGTAAAAGGTGTGCTCCTGTGGCTTGCTTTCGGTAAAAGGTGAGCTCCGGTGGCATGCTAACGATACAAGATGTGCTCCGGTGGCATGCTAACGGGAAAAGGTGTGCTCTGGTGGCATGCTAACAGGGAAAGGTGTGCTCCGGTGGCATGCTAACGGAAGAAGGTGTCCTACTGTGGCATGCTAACAAGAAAAGGTGTGCTACAGTGGTATGCTAACGGGAAAAGGTGTGCTATGGTGGCATGCTAATGGGAAAAGGTGTGCTATCGTGGCAAGCTAACGGTAAAAGGTGTGCAACGGTGGCATGATAACGGAAAAAGGTGTGCTCCGGTGGCATGCTAACGGGAAAAGGTGTGCAACGGTGGCATGCTAACAGGAAAAGGTGTGCTCCGGTGGCATGCTAACGGGAAAACGTGTGCTCCGGTGGCATGCTAATGGAAAAAGGTGTGCTCCTGTGGCATGCTAACGGGAAAAGCTGTGCTCCGGTGGCATGCCAATGGAAAAAGATATGCTACGGTGGCACGCTAACGGGAGAAGGTGTGCTCTGGTGGCATGCTAACGGTAAAAGGTGCGCTCCAGTGGCATGCTAGCGGTAAAAGGTATGCTCCGGTGGCATGCTAACGGAAAAAGGTATGCTCCAGTGGCATGATATTGGAAAAAGGTGTGCAACGGTGGCATGCTAACGGCAGAAGGTGTGCTACGGTGGGAACAATGGGAAAAGGTGTGCTCCGGTGGCATGCTAGCGGGAAAATGTGTGCAACGGTGGCATGCTAACGGAAAAAGGTGTGCAATGGTGGCATGCTAACGGTTAAAGGTGTGCTCCGGTGGCATGCTAATGGGAAAAGGTATGCTCCGGGGGTATGATAACGGGAAAAGGTGTGCAACGGTGGCATGCTAACAGGAGAAGGTGTGCTCCGGTGGCAACAACTGGAAAAGGTGTGCTCCGGTGCCATGCTAACGAGAAAAAGTGTGCAACGGTGGCATGCTAACGGGAAAAGGTGAGCAATGGTGGCATGCTAACGATACAAGATGTGCTCCGGTGGCATGCTAATGGGAAAAGGTGTGCTCCGGTGGCATGCTAACAGGGAAAGGTGTGCTCCGGAGGCATGCTAACGGGAGAAGGTGTGCTACTGTGGCATGCTAACAAGAAAAGGTGTGATACAGTGGCATGCTAACGGGAAAAGGTGTGCTATGGTGGCTTGCTAACTGTAAAAGGTGTGCAATGGTGGCATGATAACGAAAAAGGTGTGCTCCAGTGGCATGCTAAAGGGAAAAGGTGTTCTCCAGTGGATGCTAACGGGGAAAGGTGTGTTCCGGTGGCATGCTAACGGGAGAAGGTGTGCTCCGGGGGCATGCTAACGAGAAAATGTGTGCTCCGGTGACATGCTAGCGGGAAATGGTGTGCACAGGTGGCATGCTAATGGAAAAAGGTGTACTACAGCGGCATACTAATGGGAAAAGGTGTAATACTGTGGCATGCTCACGGTAAAGGTGTGCTCTGGTGGCATGCTGATGGTAAAAGGTGTGCTCCAGTGGCATACTAACGGTAAAAGGTGTGCTCAGGTGGCATGTTAACGGTAAAAGGTGTTCTCCGTTGGCATGCTAACGGTAAAAGGTGTGCTTCGGTGGCATACTAACGATACAAGGTGTGCTCCGGTGGCATGCTAACGGGAAAAGGTTTGCTCCAGTGGCATGCTAATACGGAAAGGTGTGCTCCGGTGGCATGCTAACGTGAGAAAGTGTGCTACGGTGGCATGCTAACGAGAAGGGGTGCACTACGGTGGCATGCTAACGGGAAAAGGTGTGCTCCGGTGGCATGCTAATGATACAAGGTGTGCTTCGGTGGCATGCGAGCGGGATAAGGTGTTCTCTGGTGACATGCTAACACGGAAAGGTGTGCTCCGGTCGCATGCTAACGTAAGAAAGTGTGCTACAATGGCATGCTAACGAGAAGAGGTGCGCTACGGTGGCATGCAAATGGGAAAAGGTGTGCTATGGTGGCATGCTAACGGTAAAACGTGTGCTCTGCTGGCTTCCTTTCGGTAAAATTTGTGCTCTGGTGGCATGCTAGCGATACAAGATGTGCTCCGGTGGCATGCTAATGGGAAAAGGTGTGCTCCGGTGGCATGCTAACAGGGAAAGGTGTGCTCCGGTGGCATGCTAACGGAAGAAGGTGTGCTACTGTGGCATGCTAACAAGAAAAGGTGTGCTACAGTGGCATGCTAACTGGAAAAGGTGTGCTATGATGGCATGCTAATGGTAAAATGTGTGCTATGGTGGCATGCTAACGGTAAAAGGTGTGCAACGGTGGCATGATAACGGTAAAAGGTGTGCTCCGGTGGCATGCTAACGGGAAAAGGTGTGCAACGGTGGCATGCTAACAGGAAAAGGTGTGCTCCGGTGGCATGCTAACGGGAAAAGGTGTGCTCCGGTGGCATGCTAACGGGAAAAGGTGTGCTCCGGTGGCATGCTAACGGAAAAAGGTGTGCTCCGGTGGCATGCTGATGGTAAAAGGTGTGCTCCGGTGGCATGCTAACGGGAAAAGGTGTGCTCCGGTTGCATGCTAACGGGAAAAGGTGTGCTCCGGTGACATGCTAGCGGGAAAAGGTGTGCACCGGTGGCATGCTAATGGTAAAAGGTGTGCTGCAGCGGCATACTAATGGGAAAAGGTGTAATACTGTGGCATGCTCACGGTAAAGGTGTGCTCTGGTGGCATGCTGATGGTAAAAGCTGTGCTCCAGTGTCACACTAACGGTGAAAGGTGTGCTCCGGTGGCATGTTAACGGTAAGAGGTGTTCTCTGTTGGCACTCTAACGGTAAAAGGTGTGCTACGGTGGCATGCTAACGATACAAGGTGTGCTCCGGTGGCATGCTAACGGGAAAAGGTGTGCTTCGGTGGCATGCTAACACGGAAAGGTGTGCTCCGGTGGCATGCTAACGAGAAGAGGTGCGCTACGGTGGCATGCTAACGGGAAAAGGTGTGCTCCGGTGGCATGCTAACGATACAAGGTGTGCTCCGATGGCATGCTAACGGGAAAAGGTGTGCTCCGGTGACATGCTAACACGCAAAGGTGTGCTCCGGTCGCATGCTAACGTAAGAAAGTGTGCTACAATGGCATGCTAATGGGAAAAGTTGTGCTCCGGTGGCATGCTAACGGAAAAAAGTGTGCTCCTGTGGCATGCTAACGGGAAAAGCTGTGCTCCGGTGGCATGCCAATGGAAAAAGGTTTGCTACGGTGGAATGGTAATGGGAAAAGGTGTGCGCTGGTGGCATGCTAACGGTAAAAGGTGTGCTCCAGTGGCATGCTAGCGGTAAAAGGTGAAATCCGGTGGCTTGCTCACGGAAATAGGTATGCTACAGTGGCATGATATTGGGAAAAGGTGTCCAACGGTGGCATGCTAACGGCATAAGGTGTGCTCCGGTGGGAACAATGGGAAAAGGTGTGCTCCGGTGGCATGCTAATGGGAAAATGAGTGCAACGGTGGAATGCTAACGGAAAAAGGTGTGTAATGGAGGCATGCTAACGGTAAAAGGTGTGCTCCGGTGGCATGCTAAAGGGAAGAGGTATGCTCTGGTGGTATGATAGCGGGAAAAGGTGTGCAACGGTGGCATGCTAACAGGAGAAGGTGTGCTTCGCTGGCAACAACGGGAAAAGGTGTGCTCCGGTGGCATGCTAACGAGAAAAGGTGTGCAACGGTGGCATGTTAACGGTAAAAGGTGTGTTCCCGTGGCATGCTAACGTGAAAAGGTGTGTTCCGGTGGCATGCTAACGATACAAGATGTGCTCCGGTGGCATGCTAATGGGAAAAGGTGTGCTCCGGTGGTATGCTAACAGGGAAAGGTGTGCTCCGGTGGCATGCTAACGGGAGAATGTGTGCTACTGTGGCATGCTAACAATAAAAGGTGTGCTACAGTGGCATGCTAACTGGAAAATGTGTGCTATGGTGGCTTGCTAACGGGAAAAGGTGAGCTATGGTGGCATGCTAACTGTAAAAGGTGTGCAATGGTGGCATGATGACGGAAAAAGGTGTGCTCTGGTGGCATGCTAACGGGAAAAGCTGTGCTCCGGTGGCATGCCAATGGAAAAAGGTATGTTATGGTGGAATGCTAATAGGAGAAGGTGTGCTCCGGTGGCATGCTAACTGTAAAAGGTGTGCTCCAGTGGCATGCTAGCGGTAAAAGGTGTGCTCCGGTGTCATGCTAATGGAAATAGGTATGCTCCAGTGGCATGATATTGGGAAAAGGTGTGCAACGGTGGCATGCTAACGGCAGAAGGTGTGCTCCGGTGGGAACAATGGGAAAAGGTGTGCTCCGGTGGCATGCTAACGGGAAAATGTGTGCAACGGTGGAATGCTAACGGAAAAATGTGTGCAATGGAGGCATGCTAACGGTAAAAGGTGTGCTCCGGTGGCATGCTAACGGGAAGAGGTATGCTCCGGTGGTATGATAGCGGGAAAAGGTGTGCAACGGTGGCATGCTAACAGGAGAAGGTGTGCTTCGGTGGCAACAATGGGAAAAGGTGTGCTCCGGTGGCATGCTAACGTGAAAAGGTGTGTTCCGGTGGCATGCTAACGATACAAGATGTGCTCCGGTGGCATGCTAATGGGAAAAGGTGTGCTCCGGTGGTATGCTAACAGGGAAATGTGTGCTCCGGTGGCATGCTAACGGGAGAATGTGTGCTACTGTGGCATGCTAACATTAAAAGGTGTGCAACAGTGGCATGCTAACTGGAAAATGTGTGCTATGGTGGCTTGCTAACTGGAAAAGGTGAGCTATGGTGGCATGTTAACTGTAAAAGGTGGGCAATGGTGGCATGATAACGGAAAAAGGTGTGCTCCGGTGGCATGCTAAAGGGAAAAGGTGTTCTCCAGTGGATGCTAACGGGGAAAGGTGTGTTCCGAGGGCATGCTAACGGGAGAAGGCGTGCTCCGGTGGCATGCTAACAGGAGAAAATGTGCTCCGGGGGCATGCTAACGGGAAAAGGTGTGCTCCGGTGACATGTTAGCGGGAAAAGGTGTGCACCGGTGGCATGCTAATGGAAAAAGGTGTGCTACAGCGGCATACTAATGGAAAAAGGTGTAATACTGTGGCATGCTCACGGTAAAAGTGTGCTCTGGTGGCATGCTGATGGTAAAAGGTGTGCTCCAGTGGCACACTAACGGTAAAAGGTGTGCTCCGGTGGCATGTTAACGGTAAGAGGTTTTCTCCGTTGGCATTCTAACGGTAAAAGGTGTGCTACGTTGGCATGCTAACGATACAAGGTGTGCTCCGGTGTCATGCTAACGGGAAAAGGTGTGCTCCGGTGGCATGCTAACATGGAAAGGTGTGCTCCGGTGGCATGCTAATGTGAGAAAGTGTGCTACGGTGGCATGCCAACGAGAAGAGGTGCGCTTCGGTGGCATGCTAAAGGGAAAAGGTGTGCTCCGGTGGCATGCTAACGATAGAAGGTGTGCTCCGGTGGCATGCTAACGGGAAAAGGTGTGCTCCGGTGACATGCTAACACGCAAAGGTATGCTCCGGTCGCATGCTAACGTAAGAAAGTGTGCTACAATGGCATGCTAATGAGAAGATGTGCGCTACGGTGGCATGCAAACGGGAAAAGGTGTGCTATGGTGGCATGCTAATGTTAAAAGGTGTGCTCTGGTGGCTTCCTTTCGGTAAAATGTGTGCTCTGGTGGCATGCTAGCGATACAAGATATGCTCCGGTGGCATGCTAACGGGAAAAGTTGTGCTCCGGTGGCATGCTAACAGGGAAAGGTGTGCTCTGGTGGCATGCTAACGGGAGAAGGTGTGCTACTGTGGCATGCTAACAGGAAAAGGTGTGCTATGGTGGCATGCTAACGGTAAAAGGTGTGCAACGGTGGCATGATAACGGAAAAAGGTGTGCTCCGGTGGCATGCTAACGGGAAAAGGTGTGCAACGGTGGCATGCTAACAGGAAAAGGTGTGCTCCGGTGGCATGCTAACGGGAAAAGGTGTGCTCCGGTGGTATGCTAACGGGAAAAGGTGTGCTACTGTGGCATGCTAAAGGGAAAAGGTGAACTCCGTTGGCATGCTAACGGGAAAACTGTGTGCTACAGTGGCATGCTAACGGTAAAGGTGTGCTCCGCTGGCATGCTAACGGGAAGATGGTGTGCTACGGTGACATGCTAACGGTAAAGGTGTGCTCCAGTGTCATGCTAACGCGAAAAGGGGGGCTCCGGTGGCATGCTGACGGGAGGAGGTGTCTTCCGGTGGCATGCTAATGGATAAAGGTGGGCTACAGTGGCATGCTAACGGTAAAGGTGTGCTCCGGTGGCATGCTAACGGGAAAAAGTGTGCTCCGGTTGCATGCTAACGGTAAAGGTGTGCTCCGGTGGCATGCTAACAGTAAAAGGTGTGCTCTGGTGGCATGCTAACAGTAAAAGGTGGGCTCCGGTGGCATGCTAATGGGAAAGGCAGGCTCCGGTGGCATGCTAATGGTTAAAGGTGTGCCCCGGTGGCATGCTAACGGAAAAAGGTGTGCTCCGGTGGCATGCTAACTGGGAAAGGTGTACTGCGGTGGCATGCTAACGGTAAAAGCGGGCTCCGGTGGCATGCTAATGATAAAACGTGTGCTATGGTGGCATGCTAGTGGGAAAAGGTGTGCCGTGGTGGCTTGCTAATAGTAAAGGTGTGCTCCGGTGGCATGCTAATGGTTAAAGGTGTGCTCCAGTGGCATGCTAACGGAAAAAGGTGTGCCCCGGTGGCATGCTAACGGAAAAACGTGTGCTACGGTGGCATGCTAACGGGGAAAGGTGTGCTGCGGTGGCATGCTAACGGTAAAAGCGGGCTCCGGTGGCATTCTAACGATAAAACGTGTGCTATGGTGGCATGCTAACGGGAAAAGGTGTGCTGCTGTGGCATGCTAATAGTAAAGGTGTGCTCCGGTGGCATACTAATGGTTAAAGGTGTGCTCCAGTGGCATGCTAACGGAAAAAGGAGTGCTCCGGTAGCATGCTAACGTTAGAGGTGTGCTCCGGTGGCATGCTAACGGTAAAAGGTGTGCTCCGGTAGCATGCTAGCGGTAAAAGTGTGCTCCGGTGGCATTCTAACGGTAAAAGGTGTGCTCCGGTGGCATGCTAAGGGTAAAAGGTGTGCTTTGGTAGCATGCTAACGGTAAAAGGTGTGCTCCGGTGGCATGCTAACGGGAAAAGATGTGCTCCGGTGGCATGCTAACGGGAAAATGCGTGCTGCGGTGGCATGCTCATGGTAAAGGGTGTGCTCCGGTGGCATGCTAACGGTAGAAGGAGTGCTCCGGTGGCATGATAATGAGTAAAGGTGTGCTACGGTGGCATGCTAATGGGAAAAGGTGTGCTCCGGTGGCATGCTAACGGGAAAAGGTGTGATCTGGTGGCATGCTAATGGAGAAAGGTGTGCTCCGGTGGCATGCTGACGGGAAAAGGTGTGCTCCAGTGGCATGCTAACGGGAGAAGGTTTGCTCCGGTGGCATACTAACGGGAAAAGGTGTGCTCCGGTGGCATGCTAATGGAAAGAGGTGTGCTACGGTGGCATGCTAATGGCAAAAGGTGTGTTACGGTGGCATGCTCACGGAAAAATGTGTGGTACGTTTGCATGCTCATTGTAAAAGGTGTGCTCCGGTGGCATGCTAACGGGAAAAGGCGTGCTACAGTGGCATACTCACGGGAAAGCGGTGTGCTCCGGTGACATGCTAACGGGAAAAGGTGTGCTCCTTTGGCATGCTAATGGGAAAAGGTATGCTCCAGTGGCATGCTAACAGGAAAAGGTGTGATCTGGTGGCATGCTAATAGAAAAAGTTGTACTCCGATGGCATGCTAACGGGAAAAGGTGTGCTCTGGTGGCATGCTAACGGGAAAAGTTGTGCTCCTGTGGCATGCTAACAGAAAAAGGTGTGCTACGGTGGCATGCTAATTGGGAGAGGTGTGCTACGGTGGCTTGCTAATGGTAAAGGTGTGCTCCGGTGGCATGCTAATGGTAAAAGGTGTGCTCCGGTGGCATGCTAACGGAAAGGTGTGCTCTGGTGGTTTGCTAACGGGAAAAATGTGTGCTACATTGGCATGCTAATGGTAAAGGTGTGCTCCGGTGACATGCTAATGGGAAAAAGGTGTGCTACGGTGGCATGCTAACGGCAAGGGTGTGCTCCGGTGTCATGCTAACGGGAAAAGGTGCGCTCCGGTGGTATGCTGACGGGAAAAGGTGTGCTCCGGTGGCATGCTAACGGGAAAAGGTGTGCTCTGGTGGCATGCTAACCGGGAAAGGTGTCCTCCGGTGGCATGCTAAAGGGAGAAGGTGTGCTACAGTTGTATGCTAACGGGAAAAGGTGGTCTACAGTTGCATGCTAACGGGAAAAGGTGTGCTACAGTTGCATGCTAATGGGAAAAGGTGGGCTACAGTTGCATTCTAATAGGAAAAGGTGGGCTACGGTGGCCTGGTAACGGGAGAAGCTGTGCTCCGGTGGCATGCTAAAGGTAAAACTTGTGCTCCGGTGGCATGCTAACAGTAAAGGTGTGCTCCGGTGGCATGCTAACGGGAAAAGGTGTGCTCCGGTGGCATGCTAACGGGAAAAGGTGTGCTACGGTGGCATGCTAACGGGAAAAGGTGTACTACGGTGACAAGCTAACGGTAAAGGTGTGCTCCAGTGTCATGCTAACGCGAAAAGTGTGCTCCGGTGGCATGCTGACGGGAGAAGTTGTCTTCCGGTGGCATGCTAATGGAAAGATGTGTCCTACGGTGGCATGCTAACGGGTAAAGATGGGCTACAGTGGCATGCTAACAGTAAAGGTGTGCTCCGGTGGCATGCTAACGGGAAAAGGTGTGTTCCGGTGGCATGCTAACGGAAAAGTTGTGCTCCGGTGGCATGCTAACAGTAAAAGGTGTGCTCTGGTGGCATGCTAACAGGAAAAAGTGTGCTCCGGTGGCATGCTAATGGGAAAGGCGGGCTCCGGTGGCATGCTAATGGTTAAAGGTGTGCCCCGTTGGCATGCTAACGGAAAAACGTGTGCTCCTGTGGCATGCTAACGGGGAAAGGTGTGCTGCGGTGGCATGCTAACGGTAAAGGCGGGCTCCGGTGGCATGCAAATGATAAAACGTGTGCTATCGTGGCATGCTAATGGGAAAAGGTGTGCTGCGGTGGCATGATAACGGTAAAGGTGTGCTCCGGTGGCATGCTAATGGTTAAAGGTGTGCTCCAGTGGCATGCTAATGGAAAAAGGTGTGCTCCGTTGGCATGCTAATGTTAAAGGTGTGCTCCGGTGGCATGCTAACGGGAAAAGGTGTACTACGGTGACAAGCTAACGGTAAAGGTGTGCTCCAGTGTCATGCTAACGCGAAAAGTGTGCTCCGGTGGCATGCTGACGGGAGAAGTTGTCTTCCGGTGGCATGCTAATGGAAAGAGGTGTCCTACGGTGGCATGTTAACGGGTAAAGATGGGCTACGGTGGCATGCTAACAGTAAAGGTGTGCTCCGGTGGCATGCTAACGGAAAAGTTGTGCTCCGGTGGCATGCTAACAGTAAAAGGTATGCTCTGGTGGCATGCTAACAGGAAAAAGTGTGCTCCGGTGGCATGCTAATGGGAAAGGCGGGCTCCGGTGGCATGCTAATGGTTAAAGGTGTGCCCCGTTGGCATGCTAACGGAAAAACGTGTGCTCCGGTGGCATGCTAATGGGGAAAGGTGTGCTGCGGTGGCATGCTAATGGTAAAGGCGGGCTCCGGTGGCATGCAAACGATAAAACGTGTGCTATCATGGCATGCTAACGGTAAAGGTGTGCTCCGGTGGCATGCTAATGGTTAAAGGTGTGCTCCAGTGGCATGCTAATGGAAAAAGGTGTGCTCCGGTGGCATGATAATGTTAAAGGTGTGCTCCTGTGGCATGCTAAAGGGAAAAGGTGTGCTCCAGTGGCATGCTAGTGGTAAAGGGTGTGCTCCGGTGGCATGCTAACGGTAAAGGTGTGCTCCGGTGGTATGCTAACAGGAAAAGGTGTCCTCCGGTGACATGCTAGTGGTAAAAGGTGTGCTCCGGTAGCATGCTAACGGTAAAAGGTGTGCTCCGGTGGCATGCTAAGGGGAAAAGCTGTGCTCTGGTGGCATGCTAATGGTAAAAGGTGTGCTCCGGTGGCATGCTAAGGGGAAAAGCTGTGCTCTGGTGGCATGCTAACGGTAAAAGGTATGCTCCGGTGGCATACTAACGGTAAAAGGTGAGCTCCGGTGGCATGCTAACGGGAAAAGATGTGCTCCGGTGGCATGCTAACGGGAAAATGTGTGCTACGGTGGCATGCTCATGGTAAAAGGTGTGCTCCGGTGGCATGCTAACGGAAAAAGTGTGCTACGGTGGCATGCTAACGGGAGAACATGTGGTTCTGTGGCATGCTAACTGGAAAAGGTGTGCTCCGGTGGCATGCTAATGGGAGAAGGTGTGCTTCAGTGGCATGCTAACAGGAAAAGGTGTGCTCCGGTGACATGCTAACGGGAGATGGTGTGCTACGATTACATGCTGACGGTAAAAGGTGTGCTCCGGTGGCTTGCCAACAAGAGAAGGTGTGCTACGGTGGCATGCTAACGGCAAAAGGTTTGCTCCAGTGGCATGCTAACTGAAAAAGGTGTGCTACGGTGGCATGCTAACGGGGAAAGGTGTGCTACGGTGGCATGCTAACGGTAAAGGTGTGCTCCGGTGGCATGTCAACGGGAAAAGGTGTGCTCCAATGGCATGCTAGCAAGAAAAGGTGTGCTCCGGTGGCATGCTAACGGTAAAGGTGTGCTCCGGTGACATGCTAACGGTGAAAGGTGTGCTCCCGTGGCATGCTAACGGGAAAAGGTGTGCTCCGCTGCCATGTCAATGGGAAAAGGGTGCTCCGATGGCATGCTAACGGGAAAAGGTGTGCTCCGGTGGCATGCTAATGGTAAAGGTGTGCTCCGGTGGCATGCTAACGGTCAAAGGTGTCCTCTGATGGCATGCTAACGGTAAAGGGTGTGCTCCGGTGGCATGCTAATGGTAAAGGTGTGCTTCGGTGGTATGCTAACAGGAAAAGGTGTGCTCCTGTGGCATGCTAACGGGGAAAGAAGTGCTCCGGTGGCATGCTAAACGGGAAAGGTGTCCTCCGTTGGCATGCTAAAGGGAGAAGGTGTGCTACAGTTGCATGCTAATGGGAAAAGGTGGGCTACAGTTGTATGCTAACGGGAAACAGTGTGCTACAGTTGCATGCTAACGGGAAAAGGTGTGCTACAGTTGCATGCTAATAGGAAAAGGTGGGCTACGGTGGCATGGTAACGGGAGAAGGAGTGCTCTGGTGGCATGCTAATGGTAAAACGTGTGCTCCGGTGGCATGCTAATGGTAAAGGTGTGCTCCGGTGGCATGCTAACGGGAAAAGGTGTGCTCCGGTGGGATGCTAACAGGGAAAGTTGTGCTCCGGTGGCATGCTAACGTGAGAAGGTGTGCTACTGTAGCATGCTAAAGGGAAAAGGTGTGCTCCGGTGGCATGCTAAAGGTAAAGGTGTGCTCTGGTGGCATGCTAACGGGAAAAGGTGTGGTACTGTGGCATGCTAACGGGAAAAGGTGTGCTACGGTGGCATGCTAAAGGGAAAAGGTGTTCTCCAGTGGATGATAATGGGGAAAGGTGTGTTCCGGTGGCATGCTAATGGGAGAAGGTGTGCTCCGGTGGCATGCTAACAGGAGAAAATGTGCTCCGGGGGCATGCTAACGGGAAAATGTGTGCTCCGATGGCATGCTAACAGGAAAAGGTGTGCTACGGTGACATGCTAGCGGGAAAAGATGTGCACCGGTGGCATGCTAAAGGAAAAAGGTGTGCTACAGCGGCATACTAACTGGAAAAGGTGTAATACTGTGGCATGCTCACGGTAAAGGTGTGCTCTGGTGGCATGCTGATGGTAAAAGGTGTGCTCCGGTGGCATACTAACGGTAAAAGTTGTGCTCCGGTGGCATGTTAACGGTAAAAGGTGTTTTCCGTTGGCATGCTAACGGTAAAAGGTGTGATACAGTGTCATGCTTAACGATACAAGGTGTGCTCCGGTGGCATGCTAACGGGAAAAGGTGTGCTCCAGTGGCATGCTAACACGGAAAGGTGTGATCCGGTGGCTTGCTAACGTGAGAAAGTGTGCTCCGGTGGCATGCTAACGAGAAGAGGAGCGCTACGGTGGCATGCTAACGGGAAAAGGTGTTCTCCGGTGGCATGCTAACGATACAAGGTGTGCTCCGGTGGCATGCTAACGGGAAAAGGGGTGCTCCGGTGGCATGCTAATACGGAAAGGTGTGCTCCGGTGGCATGCTAAAGTGAGAAAGAGTGCTACGGTGGCATGCTAACGAGAAGAGGAGCGCTACGGTGGCATGCTAATGGGAAAAGGTGTGCCATGGTGGCATGCTAACAGTAAAAGGTGTGCTCCGGTGGCTTGCTTTTGGTAAAAGGTGTGCTCCGGTGGCATGCTAACGATACAAGATGTGCTCCGGTGGCATGCTAACGGGAAAAGGAGTAATACTGTGGCATGCTCACGGTAAAGGTGTGCTCTGGTGGCATGTTAATGGTAAAAGGTGTTCTCCGTTGGCATGCTAACGGTAAAAGGTGTGATACGTTGTCATGCTTAACGATACAAGGTGTGCTCCGGTGGCATGCTAACGGGAAAAGGTGTGCTCCAGTGGCATGCTAACAAGGAAAGGTGTGCTCCAGTGGCATGCTAACGTGGGAAAGTGTGCTACGGTGGCATGCTAACGAGAAGAGGAGCGCTACGGTGGCATGCTAACGGGAAAAGGTGTGCTCCGGTGGCATGCTAACGATACAAGGTGTGCTCCGGTGGCAAGATAACGGGAAAAGGTGTGCTCCGGTGGCATGCAAACACGGAAAGGTGTGCTCCGGTGGCATGCTAACGTGAGAAAGTGTGCTACGGTGGCATGCTAACGAGAAGAGGTGCGCTATGGTGGCATGCTAACGGGAAGAGGTGCGCTATGGTGGCATGCTAACAGTAAAAGGTGTGCTCCGGTGGCTTGCTTTCGGTAAAAGGTGTGCTCCGGTGGCTTGCTTTCAGTAAGAGGTGTGCTCCGGTGGCATGCTAACGATACAAGATGTGCTCCGGTGGCATGCTAACGGGAAAAGGTGTGCTCCGGTGGCATGCTAACAGGGAAAGGTGTGCTCCGGTGGCATACTAACGGTAAAAGGTGTGCTCCGGTGGCATGTTAACGGTAAAAGGTGTTCTCCGTTGGCATGCTAACGGTAAAAGGTGTGCTACGGTGGCATGCTAACGATACAAGGTGTGCTCTGGTGGCATGCTAACGGGAAAAGGTGTGCTCCGATGGCATGCTAACACGGAAAGGTGTGCTCCGGTGGCATGCTAACGTGAGAAAGTGTGCTACGGTGGCATGCTAATGAGAAGAGGTGCGCTACGGTGGCATGCTAACGGGAAAGGTGTGCTCCGGTGGCATGCTAACGATACAAGGTGTGCTCCGGTGGCATGCTAACGGGAAAAGGTGTGCTCCGGTGACATGCTAACACGGAAAGGTGTGCTCCGGTCGCATGCTAACGTAAGAAAGTGTGCTACAATGGCATGCTAACGAGAAGAGGTGCGCTACGGTGGCATGCAAACGGGAAAAGGTGTGCTATGGTGGCATGGTAACTGTAAAAGGTGTGCTCTGGTGGCTTCCTTTCGGTAAAATGTGTGCTCTGGTGGCATGCTAGCGATACAAGATGTGCTCCGGTGGCATGCTAACGGGAAAAGGTGTGCTCCGGTGGCATGCTAACAGGGAAAGGTGTGCTCCGGTGGCATGCTAACGGGAGAAGGTGTGCTACTGTGGCATGCTAACAAGAAAAGGTGTGCTACAGTGGCATGCTAACTGGAAAAGGTGTGCTATGATGGCATGCTAACGGGAGAAGGTGTGCTCCAGTGGCATGCTAACAGGAGAAAATGTGCTCCGGGGGCATGCTAACGGGAAAATGTGTGCTCCGGTTGCATGCTAACGGGAAAAGGTGTGCTCCGGTGACATGCTAGCGGGAAAAGGTGTGCACCGGTGGCATGCTAATGGAAAAAGGTGTGCTACAGCGGCATACTAATGGGAAAAGGTGTAATACTGTGGCATGCTCATGGTAAAGGTGTGCTCTGGTGGCATGCTGATGGTAAAAGGTGTGCTCCAGTGGCATACTAACGGTAAAAGGTGTGCTCCGGTGGCATGTTAACGGTAAAAGGTTTTCTCCGTTGGCATGCTAACGGTAAAAGGTGTGCTACGGTGGCATGCTAACGATACAAGGTGTGCTCTGGTGGCATGCTAACAGGAAAAGGTGTGCTCCGGTGGCATGCTAACACGGAAAGGTGTGCTCCGTTCGCATGCTAACGTAAGAAAGTGTGCTACAATGGCATGCTAACGAGAAGAGGTGCGCTACGGTGGCATGCAAACGGGAAAAGGTGTGCTATGGTGGCATGCTAACGGTAAAACGTGTGCTCTGCTGGCTTCCTTTCGGTAAAATGTGTGCTCTGGTGGCATGCTAGCGATACAAGATGTGCTCCGGTGGCATGCTAATGGGAAAAGGTGTGCTCCGGTGGCATGCTAACAGGGAAAGGTGTGCTCCGGTGGCATGCTAACGGAAGAAGGTGTGCTACTGTGGCATGCTAACGGTAAAAGGTGTGCTACGGTGGCATGCTAACGATACAAGGTGTGCTCTGGTGGCATGCTAACGGGAAAAGGTGTGCTCCGATGGCATGCTAACACGGAAAGGTGTGCTCCGGTGGCATGCTAACGTGAGAAAGTGTGCTACGGTGACATGCTAATGAGAAGAGGTGCGCTACGGTGGCATGCTAACGGGAAAGGTGTGCTCCGGTGGCATGCTAACGATACAAGGTGTGCTCCGGTGGCATGCTAATGGGAAAAGGTGTGCTCCGGTGACATGCTAACACGGAAAGGTGTGCTCCGGTCGCATGCTAACGTAAGAAAGTGTGCTACAATGGCATGCTAACGAGAAGAGGTGCGCTACGGTGGCATGCAAACGGGAAAAGGTGTGCTATGGTGGCATGGTAACTGTAAAAGGTGTGCTCTGGTGGCTTCCTTTCGGTAAAATGTGTGCTCTGGTGGCATGCTAGCGATACAAGATGTGCTCCGGTGGCATGCTAACGGGAAAAGGTGTGCTCCGGTGGCATGCTAACAGGGAAAGGTGTGCTCCGGTGGCATGCTAACGGGAGAAGGTGTGCTACTGTGGCATGCTAACAAGAAAAGGTGTGCTACAGTGGCATGCTAACTGGAAAAGGTGTGCTATGATGGCATGCTAACGGGAGAAGGTGTGCTCCAGTGGCATGCTAACAGGAGAAAATGTGCTCCGGGGGCATGCTAACGGGAAAATGTGTGCTCCGGTTGCATGCTAACGGGAAAAGGTGTGCTCCGGTGACATGCTAGCGGGAAAAGGTGTGCACCGGTGGCATGCTAATGGAAAAAGGTGTGCTACAGCGGCATACTAATGGGAAAAGGTGTAATACTGTGGCATGCTCATGGTAAAGGTGTGCTCTGGTGGCATGCTGATGGTAAAAGGTGTGCTCCAGTGGCATACTAACGGTAAAAGGTGTGCTCCGGTGGCATGTTAACGGTAAAAGGTTTTCTCCGTTGGCATGCTAACGGTAAAAGGTGTGCTACGGTGGCATGCTAACGATACAAGGTGTGCTCTGGTGGCATGCTAACAGGAAAAGGTGTGCTCCGGTGGCATGCTAACACGGAAAGGTGTGCTCCGTTCGCATGCTAACGTAAGAAAGTGTGCTACAATGGCATGCTAACGAGAAGAGGTGCGCTACGGTGGCATGCAAACGGGAAAAGGTGTGCTATGGTGGCATGCTAACGGTAAAACGTGTGCTCTGCTGGCTTCCTTTCGGTAAAATGTGTGCTCTGGTGGCATGCTAGCGATACAAGATGTGCTCCGGTGGCATGCTAATGGGAAAAGGTGTGCTCCGGTGGCATGCTAACAGGGAAAGGTGTGCTCCGGTGGCATGCTAACGGAAGAAGGTGTGCTACTGTGGCATGCTAACAAGAAAAGGTGTGCTACAGTGGCATGCTAACTGGAAAAGGTGTGCTATGATGGCATGCTAATGGTAAAATGTGTGCTATGGTGGCATGCTAACGGTAAAAGGTGTGCAACGGTGGCATGATAACGGTAAAAGGTGTGCTCCGGTGGCATGCTAACGGGAAAAGGTGTGCAACGGTGGCATGCTAACAGGAAAAGGTGTGCTCCGGTGGCATGCTAACGGGAAAAGGTGTGCTCCGGTGGCATGCTAACGGGAAAAGGTGTGCTCCGGTGGCATGCTAACGGAAAAGGTGTGCTCCGGTGGCATGCTGATGGTAAAAGGTGTGCTCCGGCGGCATGCTAACGGTAAAAGGTGTTCTCCGTTGGCATGCTAACAGTTAAACGTGTGCTCAGGTGGCACGCTAACGATGCAAGGTGTGCTCTTGTGGCATGCTAACGGGAAAAGGTGTACTCCGGTGGAATGCTGACAGGGAAAGTTGTGCTCCGGCGGCATGCTAACGTGAGAAGGTGTGCTACTGTAGCATGCTAACGGGAAAAGGTGTGCTCCAGTGGCATGCTAAAGGTAAAGGTATGCTCTGGTGGCATGCTAACGGGAAAAGGTGTGGTACTGTGGCATGCTAACGGGAATAGGTGTGCTACGGTGGCATGCTAAAGGGAAAAGATGTTCTCCAGTGGATGCTAACCGGGAAAGGTGTGTTCCGGTGGCATGCTAATGGGAGAAGGTGTGCTCCGGTGGCATGCTAACAGGAGAAAATGTGCTCCGGGGGCATGCTAACGGGAAAATGTGTGCTCCGGTGGCATGCTGATGGTAAAAGGAGTGCTCCAGTGGCTTACTAATGGTAAAAGGTGTGCTCCGATGGCATGTTAACGGTAAGAGGTGTTCTCCGCTGGCATGCTAACGGTAAAAGGTGTGCTACGGTGGCATGCTAACGATACAAGGTGTGCTCCGGTGGCAAGATAATGGAAAAAGGTGTGCTCCGGTGGCATGCAAACACGGAAAGGTGTGCTCCGGTGGCATGCTAACGTGAGAAAGTGTGCTACGGTGGCATGCTAACGAGAAGAGGTGCGCTATGGTGGCATGCTAACGGGAAGAGGTGTGCTATGGCGGCATGCTAACAGTAAAAGGTGTGCTCCTGTGGCTTGCTTTCGGTAAAAGGTGTGATCCGGTGGCATGCTAACGATACAAGATGTGCTCCGGTGGCATGCTAATGGGAAAAGGTGTGCTCTAGTGGCATGCTAACGGGAAAAGGGGTGCTCTGGTGGCATGCTAACGGTAAAAGGTGTGCTCCAGTGGCATGCTAGCGGTAAAAGGTGTGCTCCGGTGGCATGCTAACTAAAAAAGTTATGCTCCAGTGGCATGATATTGCGAAAAGGTGTGCAACGGTGGAATGCTAACGGCAGAAGGTGTGCTCCGGTGGGAACAATGGGAAAAGGTGTGCTCCAGTGGCATTCTAACGGGAAAATGTGTGCAACGGTGGCATGCTAACGTAAAAAGGTGTGCAATGGAGGCATGCTAACGGTAAAAGGTGCGCTCCAGTGGCATGCTAGTGGTAAAAGGTATGCTCCGGTGTCATGCTAATGGAAAAAGGTATGCTCCAGTGGCATGATATTGGGAAAAGGTGTGCAACGGTGGCATGCTAACGGCAGAAGGTGTGCTCCGGTGGAAACAATGGGAAAAGGTGTGCTCCGGTGGCATGCTAACGGGAAAATGTGTGCAACGGTGGCATGCTAACGGAAAAAGGTGTGCAATGGTGGCATGCTAACAGTAAAAGGTGTGCTCCAGTGGCATGCTAATGGGAAAAGGTATGCTCCGGGGGTATGATAACAGGAAAAGGTGTCCAATGGTGGCATGCTAACAGGAGAAGGTGTGCTCCGGTGGCAACAACTGGAAAAGGTGTGCTCCGGTGGCATGCTAACGAGAAAAGGTGTGCAACAGTGGCATGCTAACGGGAAAAGGTGAGCAATGGTGGCATGCTAACGATACAAGATGTGCTCCGGTGGCATGCTAATGGGAAAAGGTGTGCTCCAGTGGCATGCTAACAGGGAAAGGTGTGCTCCGGTGGCATGCTAAAGGGAGAATGTGTGCTACTGTGGCATGCTAACAAGAAAAAGTGTGCTACAGTGGCATGCTAACGGGAAAAGGTGTGCTATGGTGGCTTGCTAACTGTAAAAGGTGTGCAATGGTGGTATGATAACGAAAAAGGTGTGCTCCGGTGGCATGCTAAAGGGAAAAGGTGTTCTCCAGTGGATGCTAACGGGGAAAGGTGTGTTCCGGTGGCATGCTAACGGGAGAAGGTGTGCTCCGGGGGCATGCTAACGGAAAATGTGTGCTCCGGTTGCATGCTAATGGGAGAAGGTGTGCTCCGGTGGCATGCTAACAGGAGAAAATGTGCTCCGGGGGCATGCTAACGGGAAAATGTGTGCTCCGGTGGCATGCTGATGGTAAAAGGTGTGCTCCAGTGGCTTACTAATGGTAAAAGGTGTGCTCCGATGGCATGTTAACGGTAAGAGGTGTTCTCCGCTGGCATGCTAACGGTAAAAGGTGTGCTACGGTGGCATGCTAACGATACAAGGTGTGCTCCGGTGGCAAGATAACAGAAAAAGGTGTGCTCCGGTGGCATGCAAACACGGAAAGGTGTGCTCCGGTGGCATGCTAACGTGAGAAAGTGTGCTACGGTGGCATGCTAATGAGAAGAGGTGCGCTATGGTGGCATGCTAACGGGAAGAGGTGTGCTATGGTGGCATGCTAACAGTAAAAGGTGTGCTCCTGTGGCTTGCTTTCGGTAAAAGGTGAGCTCCGGTGGCATGCTAACGATACAAGATGTGCTCCGGTGGCATGCTAACGGGAAAAGGTGTGCTCTGGTGGCATGCTAACAGGGAAAGGTGTGCTCCGGTGGCATGCTAACGGAAGAAGGTGTCCTACTGTGGCATGCTAACAAGAAAAGGTGTGCTACAGTGGTATGCTAACGGGAAAAGGTGTGCTATGGTGGCATGCTAATGGGAAAAGGTGTGCTATCGTGGCAAGCTAACGGTAAAAGGTGTGCAACGGTGGCATGATAACGGAAAAAGGTGTGCTCCGGTGGCATGCAAACGGGAAAAGCAGTGCAACGGTGGCATGCTAACAGGAAAAGGTGTGCTCCGGTGGCATGCTAACGGGAAAAGGTGTTCTCCGGTGGCATGCTAACGGGAAAAGGTGTGCTCCGGTGGCATGCTAACGGAAAAAGGTGTGCTCCGGTGGCATGCTGATGGTAAAAGGTGTGCTCCGGCGGCATGCTAACGGTAAAAGGTGTTCTCCGTTGGCATGCTAACAGTTAAACGTGTGCTCAGGTGGCATGCTAACGATACAAGGTGTGCTCTTGTGGCATGCTAACGGGAAAAGGTGTACTCCGGTGGAATGCTGACAGGGAAAGTTGTGCTCCGGCGGCATGCTAACGTGAGAAGGTGTGCTACTGTAGCATGCTAACGGGAAAAGGTGTGCTCCAGTGGCATGCTAAAGGTAAAGGTGTGCTCTGGTGGCATGCTAACGGGAAAAGGTGTGGTACTGTGGCATGCTAACGGGAATAGATGTGCTACGGTGGCATGCTAAAGGGAAAAGGTGTTCTCCAGTGGATGCTAACGGGGAAAGGTGTGTTCCGGTGGCATGCTAATGGGAGAAGGTGTGCTCCGGTGGCATGCTAACAGGAGAAAATGTGCTCCGGGGGCATGCTAACGGGAAAATGTGTGCTCCGGTGGCATGCTGATGGTAAAAGGTGTGCTCTAGTGGCTTACTAATGGTAAAAGGTGTGCTCCGGTGGCATGTTAACGGTAAGAGGTGTTCTCCGTTGGCATGCTAACGGTAAAAGGTGTGCTACGGTGGCATGCTAACGATACAAGGTGTGCTCCGGTGGCAAGATAACGGAAAAAGGCGTGCTCGGGTGGTATGCAAACACGGAAAGGTGTGCTCCGGTGGCATGCTAACATGAGAAAGTGTGCTACGGTGGCATGCTAACGAGAAGAGGTGCGCTATGGTGGCATGCTAACGGGAAGAGGTGTGCTATGGTGGCATGCTAACAGTAAAAGGTGTGCTCCTGTGGCTTGCTTTCGGTAAAAGGTGTGCTCCGGTGGCATGCTAACGATACAAGATGTGCTCCGGTGGCATGCTAACGGGAAAAGGTGTGCTCCGGTGGCATGCTAACAGGGAAAGGGGTGCTCCGGTGGCATGCTAACGGGAGAAGGTGTCCTACTGTGGCATGCTAACAAGAAAAGGTGTGCTACAGTGGTATGCTAACGGGAAAAGGTGTGCTATCGTGGCAAGCTAACGGTAAAAGGTGTGCAACGGTGGCATGATAACGGAAAAAGGTGTGCTCCGGTGGCATGCTAACGGGAAAAGGTGTGCAACGGTGGCATGCTAACAGGAAAAGGTGTGCTCAGGTGGCATGCTAACGGGAAAAGGTGTGCTCCGGTGGCATGCTAACGGAAAAAAGTGTGCTCAGGTGGCATGCTAACGGGAAAAGCTGTGCTCCGGTGGGATGCCAATGGAAAAAGGTATGCTACGGTGGAGTGCTAATGGGAGAAGGTGTGCTCTGGTGGCATGCTAACGGTAAAAGGTGTGCTCCAGTGGCATGCTAGCGGTAAAAGGTATGCTCCGGTGGCATGCTAACTAAAAAAGTTATGCTCCAGTGGCATGATATTGGGAAAAGGTGTGCAACGGTGGAATGCTAACGGCAGAAGGTGTGCTCCGGTGGGAACAATTTGAAAAGGTGTGCTCCGGTGGCATGCTAACGGGAAAATGTGTGCAACGGTGGCATGCTAACGGAAAAAGGTGTGCAATGGAGGCATGCTAACGGTAAAAGGTGCGCTCCAGTGGCATGCTAGTGGTAAAAGGTATGCTCCGGTGTCATGCTAACGGAAAAAGGTATGCTCCAGTGGCATGATATTGGGAAAAGGTGTGCAACGGTGGCATGCTAACGGCAGAAGGTGTGCTCCGGTGGGAACAATGGGAAAAGGTGTGCTCCGGTGGCATGCTAACGGGAAAATGTGTGCAACGGTGGCATGCTAACGGAAAAAGGTGTGCAATGGTGGCATGCTAACGGTAAAAGGTGTGCTCCAGTGGCATGGTAATGGGAAAAGGTATGCTCCGGGGGTATGATAACGGGAAAAGGTGTCCAACGGTGGCATGCTAACAGGAGAAGGTGTGCTCCGGTGGCAACAACTGGAAAAGGTGTGCTCCGGTGGCATGCTAACGAGAAAAGGTGTGCAACAGTGGCATGCTAACTGGAAAAGGTGAGCAATGGTGGCATGCTAACGATACAAGATGTGCTCCGGTGGCATGCTAATGGGAAAAGGTGTGCTCCAGTGGCATGATAACAGGGAAAGGTGTGCTCCGGTGGCATGCTAAAGGGAGAATGTGTGCTACTGTGGCATGCTAACAAGAAAAAGTGTGCTACAGTGGCATGCTAACGGGAAAAGGTGTGCTATGGTGGCTTGCTAACTGTAAAAGGTGTGCAATGGTGGTATGATAACGAAAAAGGTGTGCTCCGGTGGCATGCTAAAGGGAAAAGGTGTTCTCCAGTGGATGCTAACGGGGAAAGGTGTGTTCCGGTGGCATGCTAACGGGAGAAGGTGTGCTCCGGGGGCATGATAACGGGAAAATGTGTGCTCCGGTTGCATGCTAATGGGAAAAGGTGTGCTCCGGTGACATGCTAGCGGGAAAAGGTGTGCACAGGTGGCATGCTAATGGAAAAAGGTGTACTACAGCTGCATACTAATGGGAAAAGGTGTATTACTGTGGCATGCTCACGGTAAAGGTGTGCTCTGGTGGCATGCTGATGGTAAAAGGTGTGCTCCAGTGGCATACTAACGGTAAAAGGTGTGCTCAGGTGGCATGTTAACGGTAAAAGGTGTTCTCCGTTGGCATGCTAACGGTAAAGTTGTGCTTCAGTGGCATGCTAACGATACAAGGTGTGCTCCGGTGGCATGCTAACGTGAGAAAGTGTGCTACGGTGGCATGCTAATGAGAAGAGGTGCGCTATGGTGGCATGCTAACGGGAAGAGGTGTGCTATGGTGGCATGCTAACAGTAAAAGGTGTGCTCCTGTGGCTTGCTTTCGGTAAAAGGTGAGCTCCGGTGGCATGCTAACGATACAAGATGTGCTCCGGTGGCATGCTAACGGGAATAGGTGTGCTCTGGTGGCATGCTAACAGGGAAAGGTGTGCTCCGGTGGCATGCTAACGGGAGAAGGTGTCCTACTGTGGCATGCTAACAAGAAAAGGTGTGCTACAGTGGTATGCTAACGGGAAAAGGTGTGCTATGGTGACATGCTAATGGGAAAAGGTGTGCTATCGTGGCAAGCTAACGGTAAAAGGTGTGCAACGGTGGCATGATAACGGAAAAAGGTGTGCTCCGGTGGCATGCAAACGGGAAAAGCAGTGCAACGGTGGCATGCTAACAGGAAAAGGTGTGCTCCGGTGGCATGCTAACGGGAAAAGGTGTTCTCCGGTGGCATGCTAACGGGAAAAGGTGTGCTCCGGTGGCATGCTAACGGAAAAAGGTGTGCTCCGGTGGCATGCTGATGGTAAAAGGTGTGCTCCGGCGGCATGCTAACGGTAAAAGGTGTTCTCCGTTGGCATGCTAACAGTTAAACGTGTGCTCAGGTGGCATGCTAACGATACAAGGTGTGCTCTTGTGGCATGCTAACGGGAAAAGGTGTACTCCGGTGGAATGCTGACAGGGAAAGTTGTGCTCCGGCGGCATGCTAACGTGAGAAGGTGTGCTACTGTAGCATGCTAACGGGAAAAGGTGTGCTCCAGTGGCATGCTAAAGGTAAAGGTGTGCTCTGGTGGCATGCTAACGGGAAAAGGTGTGGTACTGTGGCATGCTAACGGGAATAGATGTGCTACGGTGGCATGCTAAAGGGAAAAGGTGTTCTCCAGTGGATGCTAACGGGGAAAGGTGTGTTCCGGTGGCATGCTAATGGGAGAAGGTGTGCTCCGGTGGCATGCTAACAGGAGAAAATGTGCTCCGGGGGCATGCTAACGGGAAAATGTGTGCTCCGGTGGCATGCTGATGGTAAAAGGTGTGCTCTAGTGGCTTACTAATGGTAAAAGGTGTGCTCCGGTGGCATGTTAACGGTAAGAGGTGTTCTCCGTTGGCATGCTAACGGTAAAAGGTGTGCTACGGTGGCATGCTAACGATACAAGGTGTGCTCCGGTGGCAAGATAACGGAAAAAGGTGTGCTCGGGTGGCATGCAAACACGGAAAGGTGTGCTCCGGTGGCATGCTAACATGAGAAAGTGTGCTACGGTGGCATGCTAACGAGAAGAGGTGCGCTATGGTGGCATGCTAACGGGAAGAGGTGTGCTATGGTGGCATGCTAACAGTAAAAGGTGTGCTCCTGTGGCTTGCTTTCAGTAAAAGGTGTGCTCCGGTGGCATGCTAACGATACAAGATGTGCTCCGGTGGCATGCTAACGGGAAAAGGTGTGCTCCGGTGGCATGCTAACAGGGAAAGGGGTGCTCCGGTGGCATGCTAACGGGAGAAGGTGTCCTACTGTGGCATGCTAACAAGAAAAGGTGTGCTACAGTGGTATGCTAACGGGAAAAGGTGTGCTATCGTGGCAAGCTAACGGTAAAAGGTGTGCAACGGTGGCATGATAACGGAAAAAGGTGTGCTCCGGTGGCATGCTAACGGGAAAAGGTGTGCAACGGTGGCATGCTAACAGGAAAAGGTGTGCTCCGGTGGCATGCTAACGGGAAAAGGTGTGCTCCGGTGGCATGCTAACGGAAAAAAGTGTGCTCAGGTGGCATGCTAACGGGAAAAGCTGTGCTCCGGTGGCATGCCAATGGAAAAAGGTATGCTACGGTGGAGTGCTAATGGGAGAAGGTGTGCTCTGGTGGCATGCTAACGGTAAAAGGTGAGCTCCGGTGGCATGCTAACGGGAAAAGATGTGCTCCGGTGGCATGCTAACGGGAAAATGTGTGCTACGGTGGCATGCTCATGGTAAAAGGTGTGCTCCGGTGGCATGCTAACGGAAAAAGTGTGCTACGGTGGCATGCTAACGGGAGAACATGTGGTTCGGTGGCATGCTAACTGGAAAAGGTGTGCTCCGGTGGCATGCTAATGGGAGAAGGTGTGCTTCAGTGGCATGCTAACAGGAAAAGGTGTGCTCCGGTGACATGCTAACGGGAGATGGTGTGCTACGATTACATGCTGACGGTAAAAGGTGTGCTCCGGTGGCTTGCCAACAAGAGAAGGTGTGCTACGGTGGCATGCTAACGGCAAAAGGTTTGCTCCAGTGGCATGCTAACTGAAAAAGGTGTGCTACGGTGGCATGCTAACGGGGAAAGGTGTGCTACGGTGGCATGCTAACGGTAAAGGTGTGCTCCGGTGGCATGTCAACGGGAAAAGGTGTGCTCCAATGGCATGCTAGCAAGAAAAGGTGTGCTCCGGTGGCATGCTAACGGTAAAGGTGTGCTCCGGTGACATGCTAACGGTGAAAGGTGTGCTCCCGTGGCATGCTAACGGGAAAAGGTGTGCTCCGCTGCCATGTCAATGGGAAAAGGGTGCTCCGATGGCATGCTAACGGGAAAAGGTGTGCTCCGGTGGCATGCTAATGGTAAAGGTGTGCTCCGGTGGCATGCTAACGGTCAAAGGTGTCCTCTGATGGCATGCTAACGGTAAAGGGTGTGCTCCGGTGGCATGCTAATGGTAAAGGTGTGCTTCGGTGGTATGCTAACAGGAAAAGGTGTGCTCCTGTGGCATGCTAACGGGGAAAGAAGTGCTCCGGTGGCATGCTAAACGGGAAAGGTGTCCTCCGTTGGCATGCTAAAGGGAGAAGGTGTGCTACAGTTGCATGCTAATGGGAAAAGGTGGGCTACAGTTGTATGCTAACGGGAAACAGTGTGCTACAGTTGCATGCTAACGGGAAAAGGTGTGCTACAGTTGCATGCTAATAGGAAAAGGTGGGCTACGGTGGCATGGTAACGGGAGAAGGAGTGCTCTGGTGGCATGCTAACGGTAAAACGTGTGCTCCGGTGGCATGCTAATGGTAAAGGTGTGCTCCGGTGGCATGCTAACGGGAAAAGGTGTGCTCCGGTGGGATGCTAACAGGGAAAGTTGTGCTCCGGTGGCATGCTAACGTGAGAAGGTGTGCTACTGTAGCATGCTAAAGGGAAAAGGTGTGCTCCGGTGGCATGCTAAAGGTAAAGGTGTGCTCTGGTGGCATGCTAACGGGAAAAGGTGTGGTACTGTGGCATGCTAACGGGAAAAGGTGTGCTACGGTGGCATGCTAAAGGGAAAAGGTGTTCTCCAGTGGATGATAATGGGGAAAGGTGTGTTCCGGTGGCATGCTAATGGGAGAAGGTGTGCTCCGGTGGCATGCTAACAGGAGAAAATGTGCTCCGGGGGCATGCTAACGGGAAAATGTGTGCTCCGATGGCATGCTAACAGGAAAAGGTGTGCTACGGTGACATGCTAGCGGGAAAAGATGTGCACCGGTGGCATGCTAAAGGAAAAAGGTGTGCTACAGCGGCATACTAACTGGAAAAGGTGTAATACTGTGGCATGCTCACGGTAAAGGTGTGCTCTGGTGGCATGCTTATGGTAAAAGGTGTGCTCCGGTGGCATACTAACGGTAAAAGTTGTGCTCCGGTGGCATGTTAACGGTAAAAGGTGTTTTCCGTTGGCATGCTAACGGTAAAAGGTGTGATACAGTGTCATGCTTAACGATACAAGGTGTGCTCCGGTGGCATGCTAACGGGAAAAGGTGTGCTCCAGTGGCATGCTAACACGGAAAGGTGTGATCCGGTGGCTTGCTAACGTGAGAAAGTGTGCTCCGGTGGCATGCTAACGAGAAGAGGAGCGCTACGGTGGCATGCTAACAGGAAAAGGTGTTCTCCGGTGGCATGCTAACGATACAAGGTGTGCTCCGGTGGCATGCTAACGGGAAAAGGGGTGCTCCGGTGGCATGCTAATACGGAAAGGTGTGCTCCGGTGGCATGCTAACGTGAGAAAGAGTGCTACGGTGGCATGCTAACGAGAAGAGGAGCGCTACGGTGGCATGCTAATGGGAAAAGGTGTGCCATGGTGGCATGCTAACAGTAAAAGGTGTTCTCCGGTGGCTTGCTTTTGGTAAAAGGTGTGCTCCGGTGGCATGCTAACGATACAAGATGTGCTCCGGTGGCATGCTAACGGGAAAAGGAGTAATACTGTGGCATGCTCACGGTAAAGGTGTGCTCTGGTGGCATGTTAATGGTAAAAGGTGTTCTCCGTTGGCATGCTAACGGTAAAAGGTGTGATACGTTGTCATGCTTAACGATACAAGGTGTGCTCCGGTGGCATGCTAACGGGAAAAGGTGTGCTCCAGTGGCATGCTAACAAGGAAAGGTGTGCTCCAGTGGCATGCTAACGTGGGAAAGTGTGCTACGGTGGCATGCTAACGAGAAGAGGAGCGCTACGGTGGCATGCTAACGGGAAAAGGTGTGCTCCGGTGGCATGCTAACGATACAAGGTGTGCTCCGGTGGCAAGATAACGGGAAAAGGTGTGCTCCGGTGGCATGCAAACACGGAAAGGTGTGCTCCGGTGGCATGCTAACGTGAGAAAGTGTGCTACGGTGGCATGCTAACGAGAAGAGGTGCGCTATGGTGGCATGCTAACGGGAAGAGGTGCGCTATGGTGGCATGCTAACAGTAAAAGGTGTGCTCCGGTGGCTTGCTTTCGGTAAAAGGTGTGCTCCGGTGGCTTGCTTTCAGTAAGAGGTGTGCTCCGGTGGCATGCTAACGATACAAGATGTGCTCCGGTGGCATGCTAACGGGAAAAGGTGTGCTCCGGTGGCATGCTAACAGGGAAAGGTGTGCTCCGGTGGCATACTAACGGTAAAAGGTGTGCTCCGGTGGCATGTTAACGGTAAAAGGTGTTCTCCGTTGGCATGCTAACGGTAAAAGGTGTGCTACGGTGGCATGCTAACGATACAAGGTGTGCTCTGGTGGCATGCTAACGGGAAAAGGTGTGCTCCGATGGCATGCTAACACGGAAAGGTGTGCTCCGGTGGCATGCTAACGTGAGAAAGTGTGCTACGGTGGCATGCTAATGAGAAGAGGTGCGCTACGGTGGCATGCTAACGGGAAAGGTGTGCTCCGGTGGCATGCTAACGATACAAGGTGTGCTCCGGTGGCATGCTAACGGGAAAAGGTGTGCTCCGGTGACATGCTAACACGGAAAGGTGTGCTCCGGTCGCATGCTAACGTAAGAAAGTGTGCTACAATGGCATGCTAACGAGAAGAGGTGCGCTACGGTGGCATGCAAACGGGAAAAGGTGTGCTATGGTGCCATGGTAACTGTAAAAGGTGTGCTCTGGTGGCTTCCTTTCGGTAAAATGTGTGCTCTGGTGGCATGCTAGCGATACAAGATGTGCTCCGGTGGCATGCTAATGGGAAAAGGTGTGCTCCGGTGGCATGCTAACAGGGAAAGGTGTGCTCCGGTGGCATGCTAACGGGAGAAGGTGTGCTACTGTGGCATGCTAACAAGAAAAGGTGTGCTACAGTGGCATGCTAACTGGAAAAGGTGTGCTATGATGGCATGCTAACGGGAGAAGGTGTGCTCCAGTGGCATGCTAACAGGAGAAAATGTGCTCCGGGGGCATGCTAACGGGAAAATGTGTGCTCCGGTTGCATGCTAACGGGAAAAGGTGTGCTCCGGTGACATGCTAGCGGGAAAAGGTGTGCACCGGTGGCATGCTAATGGAAAAAGGTGTGCTACAGCGGCATACTAATGGGAAAAGGTGTAATACTGTGGCATGCTCATGGTAAAGGTGTGCTCTGGTGGCATGCTGATGGTAAAAGGTGTGCTCCAGTGGCATACCAACGGTAAAAGGTGTGCTCCGGTGGCATGTTAACGGTAAAAGGTTTTCTCCGTTGGCATGCTAACGGTAAAAGGTGTGCTACGGTGGCATGCTAACGATACAAGGTGTGCTCTGGTGGCATGCTAACAGGAAAAGGTGTGCTCCGGTGGCATGCTAACACGGAAAGGTGTGCTCCGTTCGCATGCTAACGTAAGAAAGTGTGCTACAATGGCATGCTAACGAGAAGAGGTGCGCTACGGTGGCATGCAAACGGGAAAAGGTGTGCTATGGTGGCATGCTAACGGTAAAACATGTGCTCTGCTGGCTTCCTTTCGGTAAAATGTGTGCTCTGGTGGCATGCTAGCGATACAAGATGTGCTCCGGTGGCATGCTAATGGGAAAAGGTGTGCTCCGGTGGCATGCTAACAGGGAAAGGTGTGCTCCGGTGGCATGCTAACGGAAGAAGGTGTGCTACTGTGGCATGCTAACAAGAAAAGGTGTGCTACAGTGGCATGCTAACTGGAAAAGGTGTGCTATGATGGCATGCTAATGGTAAAATGTGTGCTATGGTGGCATGCTAACGGTAAAAGGTGTGCAACGGTGGCATGATAACGGTAAAAGGTGTGCTCCGGTGGCATGCTAACGGGAAAAGGTGTGCAACGGTGGCATGCTAACAGGAAAAGGTGTGCTCCGGTGGCATGCTAACGGGAAAAGGTGTGCTCCGGTGGCATGCTAACGGGAAAAGGTGTGCTCCGGTGGCATGCTAACGGAAAAAGGTGTGCTCCGGTGGCATGCTGATGGTAAAAGGTGTGCTCCGGCGGCATGCTAACGGTAAAAGGTGTTCTCCGTTGGCATGCTAACAGTTAAACGTGTGCTCAGGTGGCACGCTAACGATGCAAGGTGTGCTCTTGTGGCATGCTAACGGGAAAAGGTGTACTCCGGTGGAATGCTGACAGGGAAAGTTGTGCTCCGGCGGCATGCTAACGTGAGAAGGTGTGCTACTGTAGCATGCTAACGGGAAAAGGTGTGCTCCAGTGGCATGCTAAAGGTAAAGGTGTGCTCTGGTGGCATGCTAACGGGAAAAGGTGTGGTACTGTGGCATGCTAACGGGAATAGATGTGCTACGGTGGCATGCTAAAGGGAAAAGGTGTTCTCCAGTGGATGCTAACGGGGAAAGGTGTGTTCCGGTGGCATGCTAATGGGAGAAGGTGTGCTCCGGTGGCATGCTAACAGGAGAAAATGTGCTCCGGGGGCATGCTAACGGGAAAATGTGTGCTCCGGTGGCATGCTGATGGTAAAAGGTGTGCTCTAGTGGCTTACTAATGGTAAAAGGTGTGCTCCGGTGGCATGTTAACGGTAAGAGGTGTTCTCCGTTGGCATGCTAACGGTAAAAGGTGTGCTACGGTGGCATGCTAACGATACAAGGTGTGCTCCGGTGGCAAGATAACGGAAAAAGGTGTGCTCGGGTGGCATGCAAACACGGAAAGGTGTGCTCCGGTGGCATGCTAACATGAGAAAGTGTGCTACGGTGGCATGCTAACGAGAGGAGGTGCGCTATGGTGGCATGCTAACGGGAAGAGGTGTGCTATGGTGGCATGCTAACAGTAAAAGGTGTGCTCCTGTGGCTTGCTTTCAGTAAAAGGTGTGCTCCGGTGGCATGCTAACGATACAAGATGTGCTCCGGTGGCATGCTAACGGGAAAAGGTGTGCTCCGGTGGCATGCTAACAGGGAAAGGGGTGCTCCGGTGGCATGCTAACGGGAGAAGGTGTCCTACTGTGGCATGCTAACAAGAAAAGGTGTGCTACAGTGGTATGCTAACGGGAAAAGGTGTGCTATCGTGGCAAGCTAACGGTAAAAGGTGTGCAACGGTGGCATGATAACGGAAAAAGGTGTGCTCCGGTGGCATGCTAACGGGAAAAGGTGTGCAACGGTGGCATGCTAACAGGAAAAGGTGTGCTCCGGTGGCATGCTAACGGGAAAAGGTGTGCTCCGGTGGCATGCTAACGGAAAAAAGTGTGCTCAGGTGGCATGCTAACGGGAAAAGCTGTGCTCCGGTGGCATGCCAATGGAAAAAGGTATGCTACGGTGGAGTGCTAATGGGAGAAGGTGTGCTCTGGTGGCATGCTAACGGTAAAAGGTGAGCTCCGGTGGCATGCTAACGGGAAAAGATGTGCTCCGGTGGCATGCTAACGGGAAAATGTGTGCTACGGTGGCATGCTCATGGTAAAAGGTGTGCTCCTGTGGCATGCTAACGGAAAAAGTGTGCTACGGTGGCATGCTAACGGGAGAACATGTGGTTCGGTGGCATGCTAACTGGAAAAGGTGTGCTCCGGTGGCATGCTAATGGGAGAAGGTGTGCTTCAGTGGCATGCTAACAGGAAAAGGTGTGCTCCGGTGACATGCTAACGGGAGATGGTGTGCTACGATTACATGCTGACGGTAAAAGGTGTGCTCCGGTGGCTTGCCAACAAGAGAAGGTGTGCTACGGTGGCATGCTAACGGCAAAAGGTTTGCTCCAGTGGCATGCTAACTGAAAAAGGTGTGCTACGATGGCATGCTAACGGGGAAAGGTGTGCTACGGTGGCATGCTAACGGTAAAGGTGTGCTCCGGTGGCATGTCAACGGGAAAAGGTGTGCTCCAATGGCATGCTAGCAAGAAAAGGTGTGCTCCGGTGGCATGCTAACGGTAAAGGTGTGCTCCGGTGACATGCTAACGGTGAAAGGTGTGCTCCCGTGGCATGCTAACGGGAAAAGGTGTGCTCCGCTGCCATGTCAATGGGAAAAGGGTGCTCCGATGGCATGCTAACGGGAAAATGTGTGCTCCGGTGGCATGCTAATGGTAAAGGTGTGCTCCGGTGGCATGCTAACGGTCAAAGGTGTCCTCTGATGGCATGCTAACGGTAAAGGGTGTGCTCCGGTGGCATGCTAATGGTAAAGGTGTGCTTCGGTGGTATGCTAACAGGAAAAGGTGTGCTCCTGTGGCATGCTAACGGGGAAAGAAGTGCTCCGGTGGCATGCTAAACGGGAAAGGTGTCCTCCGTTGGCATGCTAAAGGGAGAAGGTGTGCTACAGTTGCATGCTAATGGGAAAAGGTGGGCTACAGTTGTATGCTAACGGGAAACAGTGTGCTACAGTTGCATGCTAACGGGAAAAGGTGTGCTACAGTTGCATGCTAATAGGAAAAGGTGGGCTACGGTGGCATGGTAACGGGAGAAGGAGTGCTCTGGTGGCATGCTAACGGTAAAATGTGTGCTCCGGTGGCATGCTAATGGTAAAGGTGTGCTCCGGTGGCATGCTAACGGGAAAAGGTGTGCTCCGGTGGGATGCTAACAGGGAAAGTTGTGCTCCGGTGGCATGCTAACGTGAGAAGGTGTGCTACTGTAGCATGCTAAAGGGAAAAGGTGTGCTCCGGTGGCATGCTAAAGGTAAAGGTGTGCTCTGGTGGCATGCTAACGGGAAAAGGTGTGGTACTGTGGCATGCTAACGGGAAAAGGTGTGCTACGGTGGCATGCTAAAGGGAAAAGGTGTTCTCCAGTGGATGATAATGGGGAAAGGTGTGTTCCGGTGGCATGCTAATGGGAGAAGGTGTGCTCCGGTGGCATGCTAACAGGAGAAAATGTGCTCCGGGGGCATGCTAACGGGAAAATGTGTGCTCCGATGGCATGCTAACAGGAAAAGGTGTGCTACGGTGACATGCTAGCGGGAAAAGATGTGCACCGGTGGCATGCTAAAGGAAAAAGGTGTGCTACAGCGGCATACTAACTGGAAAAGGTGTAATACTGTGGCATGCTCACGGTAAAGGTGTGCTCTGGTGGCATGCTGATGGTAAAAGGTGTGCTCCGGTGGCATACTAACGGTAAAAGTTGTGCTCCGGTGGCATGTTAACGGTAAAAGGTGTTTTCCGTTGGCATGCTAACGGTAAAAGGTGTGATACAGTGTCATGCTTAACGATACAAGGTGTGCTCCGGTGGCATGCTAAACGGGAAAGGTGTCCTCCGTTGGCATGCTAAAGGGAGAAGGTGTGCTACAGTTGCATGCTAATGGGATTAGGTGGGCTACAGTTGTATGCTAACGGGAAACAGTGTGCTACAGTTGCATGCTAACGGGAAAAGGTGTGCTACAGTTGCATGCTAATAGGAAAAGGTGGGCTACGGTGGCATGGTAACGGGAGAAGGAGTGCTCTGGTGGCATGCTAACGGTAAAACGTGTGCTCCGGTGGCATGCTAATGGTAAAGGTGTGCTCCGGTGGCATACTAACGGGAAAAGGTGTGCTCCGGTGGGATGCTAACAGGGAAAGTTGTGCTCCGGTGGCATGCTAACGTGAGAAGGTGTGCTACTGTAGCATGCTAAAGGGAAAAGGTGTGCTCCGGTGGCATGCTAAAGGTAAAGGTGTGCTCTGGTGGCATGCTAACGGGAAAAGGTGTGGTACTGTGGCATGCTAACGGGAAAAGGTGTGCTACGGTGGCATGCTAAAGGGAAAAGGTGTTCTCCAGTGGATGATAATGGGGAAAGGTGTGTTCCGGTGGCATGCTAATGGGAGAAGGTGTGCTCCGCTGCCATGTCAATGGGAAAAGGGTGCTCCGATGGCATGCTAACGGGAAAAGGTGTGCTCCGGTGGCATGCTAATGGTAAAGGTGTGCTCCGGTGGCATGCTAACGGTCAAAGGTGTCCTCTGATGGCATGCTAACGGTAAAGGGTGTGCTCCGGTGGCATGCTAATGGTAAAGGTGTGCTTCGGTGGTATGCTAACAGGAAAAGGTGTGCTCCTGTGGCATGCTAACGGGGAAAGAAGTGCTCCGGTGGCATGCTAAACGGGAAAGGTGTCCTCCGTTGGCATGCTAAAGGGAGAAGGTGTGCTACAGTTGCATGCTAATGGGAAAAGGTGGGCTACAGTTGTATGCTAACGGGAAACAGTGTGCTACAGTTGCATGCTAACGGGAAAAGGTGTGCTACAGTTGCATGCTAATAGGAAAAGGTGGGCTACGGTGGCATGGTAACGGGAGAAGGAGTGCTCTGGTGGCATGCTAATGGTAAAACGTGTGCTCCGGTGGCATGCTAATGGTAAAGGTGTGCTCCGGTGGCATGCTAACGGGAAAAGGTGTGCTCCGGTGGGATGCTAACAGGGAAAGTTGTGCTCCGGTGGCATGCTAACGTGAGAAGGTGTGCTACTGTAGCATGCTAAAGGGAAAAGGTGTGCTCCGGTGGCATGCTAAAGGTAAAGGTGTGCTCTGGTGGCATGCTAACGGGAAAAGGTGTGGTACTGTGGCATGCTAACGGGAAAAGGTGTGCTACGGTGGCATGCTAAAGGGAAAAGGTGTTCTCCAGTGGATGATAATGGGGAAAGGTGTGTTCCGGTGGCATGCTAATGGGAGAAGGTGTGCTCCGGTGGCATGCTAACAGGAGAAAATGTGCTCCGGGGGCATGCTAACGGGAAAATGTGTGCTCCGATGGCATGCTAACAGGAAAAGGTGTGCTACGGTGACATGCTAGCGGGAAAAGATGTGCACCGGTGGCATGCTAAAGGAAAAAGGTGTGCTACAGCGGCATACTAACTGGAAAAGGTGTAATACTGTGGCATGCTCACGGTAAAGGTGTGCTCTGGTGGCATGCTGATGGTAAAAGGTGTGCTCCGGTGGCATACTAACGGTAAAAGTTGTGCTCCGGTGGCATGTTAACGGTAAAAGGTGTTTTCCGTTGGCATGCTAACGGTAAAAGGTGTGATACAGTGTCATGCTTAACGATACAAGGTGTGCTCCGGTGGCATGCTAACGGGAAAAGGTGTGCTCCAGTGGCATGCTAACACGGAAAGGTGTGATCCGGTGGCTTGCTAACGTGAGAAAGTGTGCTCCGGTGGCATGCTAACGAGAAGAGGAGCGCTACGGTGGCATGCTAACGGGAAAAGGTGTTCTCCGGTGGCATGCTAACGATACAAGGTGTGCTCCGGTGGCATGCTAACGGGAAAAGGGGTGCTCCGGTGGCATGCTAATACGGAAAGGTGTGCTCCGGTGGCATGCTAAAGTGAGAAAGAGTGCTACGGTGGCATGCTAACGAGAAGAGGAGCGCTACGGTGGCATGCTAATGGGAAAAGGTGTGCCATGGTGGCATGCTAACAGTAAAAGGTGTGCTCCGGTGGCTTGCTTTTGGTAAAAGGTGTGCTCCGGTGGCATGCTAACGATACAAGATGTGCTCCGGTGGCATGCTAACGGGAAAAGGAGTAATACTGTGGCATGCTCACGGTAAAGGTGTGCTCTGGTGGCATGTTAATGGTAAAAGGTGTTCTCCGTTGGCATGCTAACGGTAAAAGGTGTGATACGTTGTCATGCTTAACGATACAAGGTGTGCTCCGGTGGCATGCTAACGGGAAAAGGTGTGCTCCAGTGGCATGCTAACAAGGAAAGGTGTGCTCCAGTGGCATGCTAACGTGGGAAAGTGTGCTACGGTGGCATGCTAACGAGAAGAGGAGCGCTACGGTGGCATGCTAACGGGAAAAGGTGTGCTCCGGTGGCATGCTAACGATACAAGGTGTGCTCCGGTGGCAAGATAACGGGAAAAGGTGTGCTCCGGTGGCATGCAAACACGGAAAGGTGTGCTCCGGTGGCATGCTAACGTGAGAAAGTGTGCTACGGTGGCATGCTAACGAGAAGAGGTGCGCTATGGTGGCATGCTAACGGGAAGAGGTGCGCTATGGTGGCATGCTAACAGTAAAAGGTGTGCTCCGGTGGCTTGCTTTCGGTAAAAGGTGTGCTCCGGTGGCTTGCTTTCAGTAAGAGGTGTGCTCCGGTGGCATGCTAACGATACAAGATGTGCTCCGGTGGCATGCTAACGGGAAAAGGTGTGCTCCGGTGGCATGCTAACAGGGAAAGGTGTGCTCCGGTGGCATACTAACGGTAAAAGGTGTGCTCCGGTGGCATGTTAACGGTAAAAGGTGTTCTCCGTTGGCATGCTAACGGTAAAAGGTGTGCTACGGTGGCATGCTAACGATACAAGGTGTGCTCTGGTGGCATGCTAACGGGAAAAGGTGTGCTCCGATGGCATGCTAACACGGAAAGGTGTGCTCCGGTGGCATGCTAACGTGAGAAAGTGTGCTACGGTGGCATGCTAATGAGAAGAGGTGCGCTACGGTGGCATGCTAACGGGAAAGGTGTGCTCCGGTGGCATGCTAACGATACAAGGTGTGCTCCGGTGGCATGCTAACGGGAAAAGGTGTGCTCCGGTGACATGCTAACACGGAAAGGTGTGCTCCGGTCGCATGCTAACGTAAGAAAGTGTGCTACAATGGCATGCTAACGAGAAGAGGTGCGCTACGGTGGCATGCAAACGGGAAAAGGTGTGCTATGGTGGCATGGTAACTGTAAAAGGTGTGCTCTGGTGGCTTCCTTTCGGTAAAATGTGTGCTCTGGTGGCATGCTAGCGATACAAGATGTGCTCCGGTGGCATGCTAACGGGAAAAGGTGTGCTCCGGTGGCATGCTAACAGGGAAAGGTGTGCTCCGGTGGCATGCTAACGGGAGAAGGTGTGCTACTGTGGCATGCTAACAAGAAAAGGTGTGCTACAGTGGCATGCTAACTGGAAAAGGTGTGCTATGATGGCATGCTAACGGGAGAAGGTGTGCTCCAGTGGCATGCTAACAGGAGAAAATGTGCTCCGGGGGCATGCTAACGGGAAAATGTGTGCTCCGGTTGCATGCTAACGGGAAAAGGTGTGCTCCGGTGACATGCTAGCGGGAAAAGGTGTGCACCGGTGGCATGCTAATGGAAAAAGGTGTGCTACAGCGGCATACTAATGGGAAAAGGTGTAATACTGTGGCATGCTCATGGTAAAGGTGTGCTCTGGTGGCATGCTGATGGTAAAAGGTGTGCTCCAGTGGCATACTAACGGTAAAAGGTGTGCTCCGGTGGCATGTTAACGGTAAAAGGTTTTCTCCGTTGGCATGCTAACGGTAAAAGGTGTGCTACGGTGGCATGCTAACGATACAAGGTGTGCTCTGGTGGCATGCTAACAGGAAAAGGTGTGCTCCGGTGGCATGCTAACACGGAAAGGTGTGCTCCGTTCGCATGCTAACGTAAGAAAGTGTGCTACAATGGCATGCTAACGAGAAGAGGTGCGCTACGGTGGCATGCAAACGGGAAAAGGTGTGCTATGGTGGCATGCTAACGGTAAAACGTGTGCTCTGCTGGCTTCCTTTCGGTAAAATGTGTGCTCTGGTGGCATGCTAGCGATACAAGATGTGCTCCGGTGGCATGCTAATGGGAAAAGGTGTGCTCCGGTGGCATGCTAACAGGGAAAGGTGTGCTCCGGTGGCATGCTAACGGAAGAAGGTGTGCTACTGTGGCATGCTAACGGTAAAAGGTGTGCTACGGTGGCATGCTAACGATACAAGGTGTGCTCTGGTGGCATGCTAACGGGAAAAGGTGTGCTCCGATGGCATGCTAACACGGAAAGGTGTGCTCCGGTGGCATGCTAACGTGAGAAAGTGTGCTACGGTGACATGCTAATGAGAAGAGGTGCGCTACGGTGGCATGCTAACGGGAAAGGTGTGCTCCGGTGGCATGCTAACGATACAAGGTGTGCTCCGGTGGCATGCTAATGGGAAAAGGTGTGCTCCGGTGACATGCTAACACGGAAAGGTGTGCTCCGGTCGCATGCTAACGTAAGAAAGTGTGCTACAATGGCATGCTAACGAGAAGAGGTGCGCTACGGTGGCATGCAAACGGGAAAAGGTGTGCTATGGTGGCATGGTAACTGTAAAAGGTGTGCTCTGGTGGCTTCCTTTCGGTAAAATGTGTGCTCTGGTGGCATGCTAGCGATACAAGATGTGCTCCGGTGGCATGCTAACGGGAAAAGGTGTGCTCCGGTGGCATGCTAACAGGGAAAGGTGTGCTCCGGTGGCATGCTAACGGGAGAAGGTGTGCTACTGTGGCATGCTAACAAGAAAAGGTGTGCTACAGTGGCATGCTAACTGGAAAAGGTGTGCTATGATGGCATGCTAACGGGAGAAGGTGTGCTCCAGTGGCATGCTAACAGGAGAAAATGTGCTCCGGGGGCATGCTAACGGGAAAATGTGTGCTCCGGTTGCATGCTAACGGGAAAAGGTGTGCTCCGGTGACATGCTAGCGGGAAAAGGTGTGCACCGGTGGCATGCTAATGGAAAAAGGTGTGCTACAGCGGCATACTAATGGGAAAAGGTGTAATACTGTGGCATGCTCATGGTAAAGGTGTGCTCTGGTGGCATGCTGATGGTAAAAGGTGTGCTCCAGTGGCATACTAACGGTAAAAGGTGTGCTCCGGTGGCATGTTAACGGTAAAAGGTTTTCTCCGTTGGCATGCTAACGGTAAAAGGTGTGCTACGGTGGCATGCTAACGATACAAGGTGTGCTCTGGTGGCATGCTAACAGGAAAAGGTGTGCTCCGGTGGCATGCTAACACGGAAAGGTGTGCTCCGTTCGCATGCTAACGTAAGAAAGTGTGCTACAATGGCATGCTAACGAGAAGAGGTGCGCTACGGTGGCATGCAAACGGGAAAAGGTGTGCTATGGTGGCATGCTAACGGTAAAACGTGTGCTCTGCTGGCTTCCTTTCGGTAAAATGTGTGCTCTGGTGGCATGCTAGCGATACAAGATGTGCTCCGGTGGCATGCTAATGGGAAAAGGTGTGCTCCGGTGGCATGCTAACAGGGAAAGGTGTGCTCCGGTGGCATGCTAACGGAAGAAGGTGTGCTACTGTGGCATGCTAACAAGAAAAGGTGTGCTACAGTGGCATGCTAACTGGAAAAGGTGTGCTATGATGGCATGCTAATGGTAAAATGTGTGCTATGGTGGCATGCTAACGGTAAAAGGTGTGCAACGGTGGCATGATAACGGTAAAAGGTGTGCTCCGGTGGCATGCTAACGGGAAAAGGTGTGCAACGGTGGCATGCTAACAGGAAAAGGTGTGCTCCGGTGGCATGCTAACGGGAAAAGGTGTGCTCCGGTGGCATGCTAACGGGAAAAGGTGTGCTCCGGTGGCATGCTAACGGAAAAGGTGTGCTCCGGTGGCATGCTGATGGTAAAAGGTGTGCTCCGGCGGCATGCTAACGGTAAAAGGTGTTCTCCGTTGGCATGCTAACAGTTAAACGTGTGCTCAGGTGGCACGCTAACGATGCAAGGTGTGCTCTTGTGGCATGCTAACGGGAAAAGGTGTACTCCGGTGGAATGCTGACAGGGAAAGTTGTGCTCCGGCGGCATGCTAACGTGAGAAGGTGTGCTACTGTAGCATGCTAACGGGAAAAGGTGTGCTCCAGTGGCATGCTAAAGGTAAAGGTATGCTCTGGTGGCATGCTAACGGGAAAAGGTGTGGTACTGTGGCATGCTAACGGGAATAGGTGTGCTACGGTGGCATGCTAAAGGGAAAAGATGTTCTCCAGTGGATGCTAACCGGGAAAGGTGTGTTCCGGTGGCATGCTAATGGGAGAAGGTGTGCTCCGGTGGCATGCTAACAGGAGAAAATGTGCTCCGGGGGCATGCTAACGGGAAAATGTGTGCTCCGGTGGCATGCTGATGGTAAAAGGAGTGCTCCAGTGGCTTACTAATGGTAAAAGGTGTGCTCCGATGGCATGTTAACGGTAAGAGGTGTTCTCCGCTGGCATGCTAACGGTAAAAGGTGTGCTACGGTGGCATGCTAACGATACAAGGTGTGCTCCGGTGGCAAGATAATGGAAAAAGGTGTGCTCCGGTGGCATGCAAACACGGAAAGGTGTGCTCCGGTGGCATGCTAACGTGAGAAAGTGTGCTACGGTGGCATGCTAACGAGAAGAGGTGCGCTATGGTGGCATGCTAACGGGAAGAGGTGTGCTATGGCGGCATGCTAACAGTAAAAGGTGTGCTCCTGTGGCTTGCTTTCGGTAAAAGGTGTGATCCGGTGGCATGCTAACGATACAAGATGTGCTCCGGTGGCATGCTAACGGGAAAAGGTGTGCTCTAGTGGCATGCTAACGGGAAAAGGGGTGCTCTGGTGGCATGCTAACGGTAAAAGGTGTGCTCCAGTGGCATGCTAGCGGTAAAAGGTGTGCTCCGGTGGCATGCTAACTAAAAAAGTTATGCTCCAGTGGCATGATATTGCGAAAAGGTGTGCAACGGTGGAATGCTAACGGCAGAAGGTGTGCTCCGGTGGGAACAATGGGAAAAGGTGTGCTCCAGTGGCATTCTAACGGGAAAATGTGTGCAACGGTGGCATGCTAACGTAAAAAGGTGTGCAATGGAGGCATGCTAACGGTAAAAGGTGCGCTCCAGTGGCATGCTAGTGGTAAAAGGTATGCTCCGGTGTCATGCTAATGGAAAAAGGTATGCTCCAGTGGCATGATATTGGGAAAAGGTGTGCAACGGTGGCATGCTAACGGCAGAAGGTGTGCTCCGGTGGAAACAATGGGAAAAGGTGTGCTCCGGTGGCATGCTAACGGGAAAATGTGTGCAACGGTGGCATGCTAACGGAAAAAGGTGTGCAATGGTGGCATGCTAACAGTAAAAGGTGTGCTCCAGTGGCATGCTAATGGGAAAAGGTATGCTCCGGGGGTATGATAACAGGAAAAGGTGTCCAACGGTGGCATGCTAACAGGAGAAGGTGTGCTCCGGTGGCAACAACTGGAAAAGGTGTGCTCCGGTGGCATGCTAACGAGAAAAGGTGTGCAACAGTGGCATGCTAACGGGAAAAGGTGAGCAATGGTGGCATGCTAACGATACAAGATGTGCTCCGGTGGCATGCTAATGGGAAAAGGTGTGCTCCAGTGGCATGCTAACAGGGAAAGGTGTGCTCCGGTGGCATGCTAAAGGGAGAATGTGTGCTACTGTGGCATGCTAACAAGAAAAAGTGTGCTACAGTGGCATGCTAACGGGAAAAGGTGTGCTATGGTGGCTTGCTAACTGTAAAAGGTGTGCAATGGTGGTATGATAACGAAAAAGGTGTGCTCCGGTGGCATGCTAAAGGGAAAAGGTGTTCTCCAGTGGATGCTAACGGGGAAAGGTGTGTTCCGGTGGCATGCTAACGGGAGAAGGTGTGCTCCGGGGGCATGCTAACGGAAAATGTGTGCTCCGGTTGCATGCTAATGGGAGAAGGTGTGCTCCGGTGGCATGCTAACAGGAGAAAATGTGCTCCGGGGGCATGCTAACGGGAAAATGTGTGCTCCGGTGGCATGCTGATGGTAAAAGGTGTGCTACAGTGGCTTACTAATGGTAAAAGGTGTGCTCCGATGGCATGTTAACGGTAAGAGGTGTTCTCCGCTGGCATGCTAACGGTAAAAGGTGTGCTACGGTGGCATGCTAACGATACAAGGTGTGCTCCGGTGGCAAGATAACAGAAAAAGGTGTGCTCCGGTGGCATGCAAACACGGAAAGGTGTGCTCCGGTGGCATGCTAACGTGAGAAAGTGTGCTACGGTGGCATGCTAATGAGAAGAGGTGCGCTATGGTGGCATGCTAACGGGAAGAGGTGTGCTATGGTGGCATGCTAACAGTAAAAGGTGTGCTCCTGTGGCTTGCTTTCGGTAAAAGGTGAGCTCCGGTGGCATGCTAACGATACAAGATGTGCTCCGGTGGCATGCTAACGGGAAAAGGTGTGCTCTGGTGGCATGCTAACAGGGAAAGGTGTGCTCCGGTGGCATGCTAACGGAAGAAGGTGTCCTACTGTGGCATGCTAACAAGAAAAGGTGTGCTACAGTGGTATGCTAACGGGAAAAGGTGTGCTATGGTGGCATGCTAATGGGAAAAGGTGTGCTATCGTGGCAAGCTAACGGTAAAAGGTGTGCAACGGTGGCATGATAACGGAAAAAGGTGTGCTCCGGTGGCATGCTAACGGGAAAAGGTGTGCAACGGTGGCATGCTAACAGGAAAAGGTGTGCTCCGGTGGCATGCTAACGGGAAAACGTGTGCTCCGGTGGCATGCTAATGGAAAAAGGTGTGCTCCTGTGGCATGCTAACGGGAAAAGCTGTGCTCCGGAGGCATGCCAATGGAAAAAGATATGCTACGGTGGCACGCTAACGGGAGAAGGTGTGCTCTGGTGGCATGCTAACGGTAAAAGGTGCGCTCCAGTGGCATGCTAGCGGTAAAAGGTATGCTCCGGTGGCATGCTAACGGAAAAAGGTATGCTCCAGTGGCATGATATTGGAAAAAGGTGTGCAACGGTGGCATGCTAACGGCAGAAGGTGTGCTACGGTGGGAACAATGGGAAAAGGTGTGCTCCGGTGGCATGCTAGCGGGAAAATGTGTGCAACGGTGGCATGCTAACGGAAAAAGGTGTGCAATGGTGGCATGCTAACGGTTAAAGGTGTGCTCCGGTGGCATGCTAATGGGAAAAGGTATGCTCCGGGGGTATGATAACGGGAAAAGGTGTGCAACGGTGGCATGCTAACAGGAGAAGGTGTGCTCCGGTGGCAACAACTGGAAAAGGTGTGCTCCGGTGCCATGCTAACGAGAAAAAGTGTGCAACGGTGGCATGCTAACGGGAAAAGGTGAGCAATGGTGGCATGCTAACGATACAAGATGTGCTCCGGTGGCATGCTAATGGGAAAAGGTGTGCTCCGGTGGCATGCTAACAGGGAAAGGTGTGCTCCGGAGGCATGCTAACGGGAGAAGGTGTGCTACTGTGGCATGCTAACAAGAAAAGGTGTGATACAGTGGCATGCTAACGGGAAAAGGTGTGCTATGGTGGCTTGCTAACTGTAAAAGGTGTGCAATGGTGGCATGATAACGAAAAAGGTGTGCTCCAGTGGCATGCTAAAGGGAAAAGGTGTTCTCCAGTGGATGCTAACGGGGAAAGGTGTGTTCCGGTGGCATGCTAACGGGAGAAGGTGTGCTCCGGGGGCATGCTAACGAGAAAATGTGTGCTCCGGTGACATGCTAGCGGGAAATGGTGTGCACAGGTGGCATGCTAATGGAAAAAGGTGTACTACAGCGGCATACTAATGGGAAAAGGTGTAATACTGTGGCATGCTCACGGTAAAGGTGTGCTCTGGTGGCATGCTGATGGTAAAAGGTGTGCTCCAGTGGCATACTAACGGTAAAAGGTGTGCTCAGGTGGCATGTTAACGGTAAAAGGTGTTCTCCGTTGGCATGCTAACGGTAAAAGGTGTGCTTCGGTGGCATACTAACGATACAAGGTGTGCTCCGGTGGCATGCTAACGGGAAAAGGTTTGCTCCAGTGGCATGCTAATACGGAAAGGTGTGCTCCGGTGGCATGCTAACGTGAGAAAGTGTGCTACGGTGGCATGCTAACGAGAAGGGGTGCACTACGGTGGCATGCTAACGGGAAAAGGTGTGCTCCGGTGGCATGCTAATGATACAAGGTGTGCTTCGGTGGCATGCGAGCGGGATAAGGTGTTCTCTGGTGACATGCTAACACGGAAAGGTGTGCTCCGGTCGCATGCTAACGTAAGAAAGTGTGCTACAATGGCATGCTAACGAGAAGAGGTGCGCTACGGTGGCATGCAAATGGGAAAAGGTGTGCTATGGTGGCATGCTAACGGTAAAACGTGTGCTCTGCTGGCTTCCTTTCGGTAAAATTTGTGCTCTGGTGGCATGCTAGCGATACAAGATGTGCTCCGGTGGCATGCTAATGGGAAAAGGTGTGCTCCGGTGGCATGCTAACAGGGAAAGGTGTGCTCCGGTGGCATGCTAACGGAAGAAGGTGTGCTACTGTGGCATGCTAACAAGAAAAGGTGTGCTACAGTGGCATGCTAACTGGAAAAGGTGTGCTATGATGGCATGCTAATGGTAAAATGTGTGCTATGGTGGCATGCTAACGGTAAAAGGTGTGCAACGGTGGCATGATAACGGTAAAAGGTGTGCTCCGGTGGCATGCTAACGGGAAAAGGTGTGCAACGGTGGCATGCTAACAGGAAAAGGTGTGCTCCGGTGGCATGCTAACGGGAAAAGGTGTGCTCCGGTGGCATGCTAACGGGAAAAGGTGTGCTCCGGTGGCATGCTAACGGAAAAAGGTGTGCTCCGGTGGCATGCTGATGGTAAAAGGTGTGCTCCGGTGGCATGCTAACGGGAAAAGGTGTGCTCCGGTTGCATGCTAACGGGAAAAGGTGTGCTCCGGTGACATGCTAGCGGGAAAAGGTGTGCACCGGTGGCATGCTAATGGTAAAAGGTGTGCTGCAGCGGCATACTAATGGGAAAAGGTGTAATACTGTGGCATGCTCACGGTAAAGGTGTGCTCTGGTGGCATGCTGATGGTAAAAGCTGTGCTCCAGTGTCACACTAACGGTGAAAGGTGTGCTCCGGTGGCATGTTAACGGTAAGAGGTGTTCTCTGTTGGCACTCTAACGGTAAAAGGTGTGCTACGGTGGCATGCTAACGATACAAGGTGTGCTCCGGTGGCATGCTAACGGGAAAAGGTGTGCTTCGGTGGCATGCTAACACGGAAAGGTGTGCTCCGGTGGCATGCTAACGAGAAGAGGTGCGCTACGGTGGCATGCTAACGGGAAAAGGTGTGCTCCGGTGGCATGCTAACGATACAAGGTGTGCTCCGATGGCATGCTAACGGGAAAAGGTGTGCTCCGGTGACATGCTAACACGCAAAGGTGTGCTCCGGTCGCATGCTAACGTAAGAAAGTGTGCTACAATGGCATGCTAATGGGAAAAGTTGTGCTCCGGTGGCATGCTAACGGAAAAAAGTGTGCTCCTGTGGCATGCTAACGGGAAAAGCTGTGCTCCGGTGGCATGCCAATGGAAAAAGGTTTGCTACGGTGGAATGGTAATGGGAAAAGGTGTGCGCTGGTGGCATGCTAACGGTAAAAGGTGTGCTCCAGTGGCATGCTAGCGGTAAAAGGTGAAATCCGGTGGCTTGCTCACGGAAATAGGTATGCTACAGTGGCATGATATTGGGAAAAGGTGTCCAACGGTGGCATGCTAACGGCATAAGGTGTGCTCCGGTGGGAACAATGGGAAAAGGTGTGCTCCGGTGGCATGCTAATGGGAAAATGAGTGCAACGGTGGAATGCTAACGGAAAAAGGTGTGTAATGGAGGCATGCTAACGGTAAAAGGTGTGCTCCGGTGGCATGCTAAAGGGAAGAGGTATGCTCTGGTGGTATGATAGCGGGAAAAGGTGTGCAACGGTGGCATGCTAACAGGAGAAGGTGTGCTTCGCTGGCAACAACGGGAAAAGGTGTGCTCCGGTGGCATGCTAACGAGAAAAGGTGTGCAACGGTGGCATGTTAACGGTAAAAGGTGTGTTCCCGTGGCATGCTAACGTGAAAAGGTGTGTTCCGGTGGCATGCTAACGATACAAGATGTGCTCCGGTGGCATGCTAATGGGAAAAGGTGTGCTCCGGTGGTATGCTAACAGGGAAAGGTGTGCTCCGGTGGCATGCTAACGGGAGAATGTGTGCTACTGTGGCATGCTAACAATAAAAGGTGTGCTACAGTGGCATGCTAACTGGAAAATGTGTGCTATGGTGGCTTGCTAACGGGAAAAGGTGAGCTATGGTGGCATGCTAACTGTAAAAGGTGTGCAATGGTGGCATGATGACGGAAAAAGGTGTGCTCTGGTGGCATGCTAACGGGAAAAGCTGTGCTCCGGTGGCATGCCAATGGAAAAAGGTATGTTATGGTGGAATGCTAATAGGAGAAGGTGTGCTCCGGTGGCATGCTAACTGTAAAAGGTGTGCTCCAGTGGCATGCTAGCGGTAAAAGGTGTGCTCCGGTGTCATGCTAATGGAAATAGGTATGCTCCAGTGGCATGATATTGGGAAAAGGTGTGCAACGGTGGCATGCTAACGGCAGAAGGTGTGCTCCGGTGGGAACAATGGGAAAAGGTGTGCTCCGGTGGCATGCTAACGGGAAAATGTGTGCAACGGTGGAATGCTAACGGAAAAATGTGTGCAATGGAGGCATGCTAACGGTAAAAGGTGTGCTCCGGTGGCATGCTAACGGGAAGAGGTATGCTCCGGTGGTATGATAGCGGGAAAAGGTGTGCAACGGTGGCATGCTAACAGGAGAAGGTGTGCTTCGGTGGCAACAATGGGAAAAGGTGTGCTCCGGTGGCATGCTAACGTGAAAAGGTGTGTTCCGGTGGCATGCTAACGATACAAGATGTGCTCCGGTGGCATGCTAATGGGAAAAGGTGTGCTCCGGTGGTATGCTAACAGGGAAATGTGTGCTCCGGTGGCATGCTAACGGGAGAATGTGTGCTACTGTGGCATGCTAACATTAAAAGGTGTGCAACAGTGGCATGCTAACTGGAAAATGTGTGCTATGGTGGCTTGCTAACTGGAAAAGGTGAGCTATGGTGGCATGTTAACTGTAAAAGGTGGGCAATGGTGGCATGATAACGGAAAAAGGTGTGCTCCGGTGGCATGCTAAAGGGAAAAGGTGTTCTCCAGTGGATGCTAACGGGGAAAGGTGTGTTCCGAGGGCATGCTAACGGGAGAAGGCGTGCTCCGGTGGCATGCTAACAGGAGAAAATGTGCTCCGGGGGCATGCTAACGGGAAAAGGTGTGCTCCGGTGACATGTTAGCGGGAAAAGGTGTGCACCGGTGGCATGCTAATGGAAAAAGGTGTGCTACAGCGGCATACTAATGGAAAAAGGTGTAATACTGTGGCATGCTCACGGTAAAAGTGTGCTCTGGTGGCATGCTGATGGTAAAAGGTGTGCTCCAGTGGCACACTAACGGTAAAAGGTGTGCTCCGGTGGCATGTTAACGGTAAGAGGTTTTCTCCGTTGGCATTCTAACGGTAAAAGGTGTGCTACGTTGGCATGCTAACGATACAAGGTGTGCTCCGGTGTCATGCTAACGGGAAAAGGTGTGCTCCGGTGGCATGCTAACATGGAAAGGTGTGCTCCGGTGGCATGCTAATGTGAGAAAGTGTGCTACGGTGGCATGCCAACGAGAAGAGGTGCGCTTCGGTGGCATGCTAAAGGGAAAAGGTGTGCTCCGGTGGCATGCTAACGATAGAAGGTGTGCTCCGGTGGCATGCTAACGGGAAAAGGTGTGCTCCGGTGACATGCTAACACGCAAAGGTATGCTCCGGTCGCATGCTAACGTAAGAAAGTGTGCTACAATGGCATGCTAATGAGAAGATGTGCGCTACGGTGGCATGCAAACGGGAAAAGGTGTGCTATGGTGGCATGCTAATGTTAAAAGGTGTGCTCTGGTGGCTTCCTTTCGGTAAAATGTGTGCTCTGGTGGCATGCTAGCGATACAAGATATGCTCCGGTGGCATGCTAACGGGAAAAGTTGTGCTCCGGTGGCATGCTAACAGGGAAAGGTGTGCTCTGGTGGCATGCTAACGGGAGAAGGTGTGCTACTGTGGCATGCTAACAGGAAAAGGTGTGCTATGGTGGCATGCTAACGGTAAAAGGTGTGCAACGGTGGCATGATAACGGAAAAAGGTGTGCTCCGGTGGCATGCTAACGGGAAAAGGTGTGCAACGGTGGCATGCTAACAGGAAAAGGTGTGCTCCGGTGGCATGCTAACGGGAAAAGGTGTGCTCCGGTGGTATGCTAACGGGAAAAGGTGTGCTACTGTGGCATGCTAAAGGGAAAAGGTGAACTCCGTTGGCATGCTAACGGGAAAACTGTGTGCTACAGTGGCATGCTAACGGTAAAGGTGTGCTCCGCTGGCATGCTAACGGGAAGATGGTGTGCTACGGTGACATGCTAACGGTAAAGGTGTGCTCCAGTGTCATGCTAACGCGAAAAGGGGGGCTCCGGTGGCATGCTGACGGGAGGAGGTGTCTTCCGGTGGCATGCTAATGGATAAAGGTGGGCTACAGTGGCATGCTAACGGTAAAGGTGTGCTCCGGTGGCATGCTAACGGGAAAAAGTGTGCTCCGGTTGCATGCTAACGGTAAAGGTGTGCTCCGGTGGCATGCTAACAGTAAAAGGTGTGCTCTGGTGGCATGCTAACAGTAAAAGGTGGGCTCCGGTGGCATGCTAATGGGAAAGGCAGGCTCCGGTGGCATGCTAATGGTTAAAGGTGTGCCCCGGTGGCATGCTAACGGAAAAAGGTGTGCTCCGGTGGCATGCTAACTGGGAAAGGTGTACTGCGGTGGCATGCTAACGGTAAAAGCGGGCTCCGGTGGCATGCTAATGATAAAACGTGTGCTATGGTGGCATGCTAGTGGGAAAAGGTGTGCCGTGGTGGCTTGCTAATAGTAAAGGTGTGCTCCGGTGGCATGCTAATGGTTAAAGGTGTGCTCCAGTGGCATGCTAACGGAAAAAGGTGTGCCCCGGTGGCATGCTAACGGAAAAACGTGTGCTACGGTGGCATGCTAACGGGGAAAGGTGTGCTGCGGTGGCATGCTAACGGTAAAAGCGGGCTCCGGTGGCATTCTAACGATAAAACGTGTGCTATGGTGGCATGCTAACGGGAAAAGGTGTGCTGCTGTGGCATGCTAATAGTAAAGGTGTGCTCCGGTGGCATACTAATGGTTAAAGGTGTGCTCCAGTGGCATGCTAACGGAAAAAGGAGTGCTCCGGTAGCATGCTAACGTTAGAGGTGTGCTCCGGTGGCATGCTAACGGTAAAAGGTGTGCTCCGGTAGCATGCTAGCGGTAAAAGTGTGCTCCGGTGGCATTCTAACGGTAAAAGGTGTGCTCCGGTGGCATGCTAAGGGTAAAAGGTGTGCTTTGGTAGCATGCTAACGGTAAAAGGTGTGCTCCGGTGGCATGCTAACGGGAAAAGATGTGCTCCGGTGGCATGCTAACGGGAAAATGCGTGCTGCGGTGGCATGCTCATGGTAAAGGGTGTGCTCCGGTGGCATGCTAACGGTAGAAGGAGTGCTCCGGTGGCATGATAATGAGTAAAGGTGTGCTACGGTGGCATGCTAATGGGAAAAGGTGTGCTCCGGTGGCATGCTAACGGGAAAAGGTGTGATCTGGTGGCATGCTAATGGAGAAAGGTGTGCTCCGGTGGCATGCTGACGGGAAAAGGTGTGCTCCAGTGGCATGCTAACGGGAGAAGGTTTGCTCCGGTGGCATACTAACGGGAAAAGGTGTGCTCCGGTGGCATGCTAATGGAAAGAGGTGTGCTACGGTGGCATGCTAATGGCAAAAGGTGTGTTACGGTGGCATGCTCACGGAAAAATGTGTGGTACGTTTGCATGCTCATTGTAAAAGGTGTGCTCCGGTGGCATGCTAACGGGAAAAGGCGTGCTACAGTGGCATACTCACGGGAAAGCGGTGTGCTCCGGTGACATGCTAACGGGAAAAGGTGTGCTCCTTTGGCATGCTAATGGGAAAAGGTATGCTCCAGTGGCATGCTAACAGGAAAAGGTGTGATCTGGTGGCATGCTAATAGAAAAAGTTGTACTCCGATGGCATGCTAACGGGAAAAGGTGTGCTCTGGTGGCATGCTAACGGGAAAAGTTGTGCTCCTGTGGCATGCTAACAGAAAAAGGTGTGCTACGGTGGCATGCTAATTGGGAGAGGTGTGCTACGGTGGCTTGCTAATGGTAAAGGTGTGCTCCGGTGGCATGCTAATGGTAAAAGGTGTGCTCCGGTGGCATGCTAACGGAAAGGTGTGCTCTGGTGGTTTGCTAACGGGAAAAATGTGTGCTACATTGGCATGCTAATGGTAAAGGTGTGCTCCGGTGACATGCTAATGGGAAAAAGGTGTGCTACGGTGGCATGCTAACGGCAAGGGTGTGCTCCGGTGTCATGCTAACGGGAAAAGGTGCGCTCCGGTGGTATGCTGACGGGAAAAGGTGTGCTCCGGTGGCATGCTAACGGGAAAAGGTGTGCTCTGGTGGCATGCTAACCGGGAAAGGTGTCCTCCGGTGGCATGCTAAAGGGAGAAGGTGTGCTACAGTTGTATGCTAACGGGAAAAGGTGGTCTACAGTTGCATGCTAACGGGAAAAGGTGTGCTACAGTTGCATGCTAATGGGAAAAGGTGGGCTACAGTTGCATTCTAATAGGAAAAGGTGGGCTACGGTGGCCTGGTAACGGGAGAAGCTGTGCTCCGGTGGCATGCTAAAGGTAAAACTTGTGCTCCGGTGGCATGCTAACAGTAAAGGTGTGCTCCGGTGGCATGCTAACGGGAAAAGGTGTGCTCCGGTGGCATGCTAACGGGAAAAGGTGTGCTACGGTGGCATGCTAACGGGAAAAGGTGTACTACGGTGACAAGCTAACGGTAAAGGTGTGCTCCAGTGTCATGCTAACGCGAAAAGTGTGCTCCGGTGGCATGCTGACGGGAGAAGTTGTCTTCCGGTGGCATGCTAATGGAAAGATGTGTCCTACGGTGGCATGCTAACGGGTAAAGATGGGCTACAGTGGCATGCTAACAGTAAAGGTGTGCTCCGGTGGCATGCTAACGGGAAAAGGTGTGTTCCGGTGGCATGCTAACGGAAAAGTTGTGCTCCGGTGGCATGCTAACAGTAAAAGGTGTGCTCTGGTGGCATGCTAACAGGAAAAAGTGTGCTCCGGTGGCATGCTAATGGGAAAGGCGGGCTCCGGTGGCATGCTAATGGTTAAAGGTGTGCCCCGTTGGCATGCTAACGGAAAAACGTGTGCTCCTGTGGCATGCTAACGGGGAAAGGTGTGCTGCGGTGGCATGCTAACGGTAAAGGCGGGCTCCGGTGGCATGCAAATGATAAAACGTGTGCTATCGTGGCATGCTAATGGGAAAAGGTGTGCTGCGGTGGCATGATAACGGTAAAGGTGTGCTCCGGTGGCATGCTAATGGTTAAAGGTGTGCTCCAGTGGCATGCTAATGGAAAAAGGTGTGCTCCGTTGGCATGCTAATGTTAAAGGTGTGCTCCGGTGGCATGCTAACGGGAAAAGGTGTACTACGGTGACAAGCTAACGGTAAAGGTGTGCTCCAGTGTCATGCTAACGCGAAAAGTGTGCTCCGGTGGCATGCTGACGGGAGAAGTTGTCTTCCGGTGGCATGCTAATGGAAAGAGGTGTCCTACGGTGGCATGTTAACGGGTAAAGATGGGCTACGGTGGCATGCTAACAGTAAAGGTGTGCTCCGGTGGCATGCTAACGGAAAAGTTGTGCTCCGGTGGCATGCTAACAGTAAAAGGTATGCTCTGGTGGCATGCTAACAGGAAAAAGTGTGCTCCGGTGGCATGCTAATGGGAAAGGCGGGCTCCGGTGGCATGCTAATGGTTAAAGGTGTGCCCCGTTGGCATGCTAACGGAAAAACGTGTGCTCCGGTGGCATGCTAACGGGGAAAGGTGTGCTGCGGTGGCATGCTAATGGTAAAGGCGGGCTCCGGTGGCATGCAAACGATAAAACGTGTGCTATCATGGCATGCTAACGGTAAAGGTGTGCTCCGGTGGCATGCTAATGGTTAAAGGTGTGCTCCAGTGGCATGCTAATGGAAAAAGGTGTGCTCCGGTGGCATGATAATGTTAAAGGTGTGCTCCTGTGGCATGCTAAAGGGAAAAGGTGTGCTCCAGTGGCATGCTAGTGGTAAAGGGTGTGCTCCGGTGGCATGCTAACGGTAAAGGTGTGCTCCGGTGGTATGCTAACAGGAAAAGGTGTGCTCCGGTGACATGCTAGTGGTAAAAGGTGTGCTCCGGTAGCATGCTAACGGTAAAAGGTGTGCTCCGGTGGCATGCTAAGGGGAAAAGCTGTGCTCTGGTGGCATGCTAATGGTAAAAGGTGTGCTCCGGTGGCATGCTAAGGGGAAAAGCTGTGCTCTGGTGGCATGCTAACGGTAAAAGGTATGCTCCGGTGGCATACTAACGGTAAAAGGTGAGCTCCGGTGGCATGCTAACGGGAAAAGATGTGCTCCGGTGGCATGCTAACGGGAAAATGTGTGCTACGGTGGCATGCTCATGGTAAAAGGTGTGCTCCGGTGGCATGCTAACGGAAAAAGTGTGCTACGGTGGCATGCTAACGGGAGAACATGTGGTTCGGTGGCATGCTAACTGGAAAAGGTGTGCTCCGGTGGCATGCTAATGGGAGAAGGTGTGCTTCAGTGGCATGCTAACAGGAAAAGGTGTGCTCCGGTGACATGCTAACGGGAGATGGTGTGCTACGATTACATGCTGACGGTAAAAGGTGTGCTCCGGTGGCTTGCCAACAAGAGAAGGTGTGCTACGGTGGCATGCTAACGGCAAAAGGTTTGCTCCAGTGGCATGCTAACTGAAAAAGGTGTGCTACGGTGGCATGCTAACGGGGAAAGGTGTGCTACGGTGGCATGCTAACGGTAAAGGTGTGCTCCGGTGGCATGTCAACGGGAAAAGGTGTGCTCCAATGGCATGCTAGCAAGAAAAGGTGTGCTCCGGTGGCATGCTAACGGTAAAGGTGTGCTCCGGTGACATGCTAACGGTGAAAGGTGTGCTCCCGTGGCATGCTAACGGGAAAAGGTGTGCTCCGCTGCCATGTCAATGGGAAAAGGGTGCTCCGATGGCATGCTAACGGGAAAAGGTGTGCTCCGGTGGCATGCTAATGGTAAAGGTGTGCTCCGGTGGCATGCTAACGGTCAAAGGTGTCCTCTGATGGCATGCTAACGGTAAAGGGTGTGCTCCGGTGGCATGCTAATGGTAAAGGTGTGCTTCGGTGGTATGCTAACAGGAAAAGGTGTGCTCCTGTGGCATGCTAACGGGGAAAGAAGTGCTCCGGTGGCATGCTAAACGGGAAAGGTGTCCTCCGTTGGCATGCTAAAGGGAGAAGGTGTGCTACAGTTGCATGCTAATGGGAAAAGGTGGGCTACAGTTGTATGCTAACGGGAAACAGTGTGCTACAGTTGCATGCTAACGGGAAAAGGTGTGCTACAGTTGCATGCTAATAGGAAAAGGTGGGCTACGGTGGCATGGTAACGGGAGAAGGAGTGCTCTGGTGGCATGCTAATGGTAAAACGTGTGCTCCGGTGGCATGCTAATGGTAAAGGTGTGCTCCGGTGGCATGCTAACGGGAAAAGGTGTGCTCCGGTGGGATGCTAACAGGGAAAGTTGTGCTCCGGTGGCATGCTAACGTGAGAAGGTGTGCTACTGTAGCATGCTAAAGGGAAAAGGTGTGCTCCGGTGGCATGCTAAAGGTAAAGGTGTGCTCTGGTGGCATGCTAACGGGAAAAGGTGTGGTACTGTGGCATGCTAACGGGAAAAGGTGTGCTACGGTGGCATGCTAAAGGGAAAAGGTGTTCTCCAGTGGATGATAATGGGGAAAGGTGTGTTCCGGTGGCATGCTAATGGGAGAAGGTGTGCTCCGGTGGCATGCTAACAGGAGAAAATGTGCTCCGGGGGCATGCTAACGGGAAAATGTGTGCTCCGATGGCATGCTAACAGGAAAAGGTGTGCTACGGTGACATGCTAGCGGGAAAAGATGTGCACCGGTGGCATGCTAAAGGAAAAAGGTGTGCTACAGCGGCATACTAACTGGAAAAGGTGTAATACTGTGGCATGCTCACGGTAAAGGTGTGCTCTGGTGGCATGCTGATGGTAAAAGGTGTGCTCCGGTGGCATACTAACGGTAAAAGTTGTGCTCCGGTGGCATGTTAACGGTAAAAGGTGTTTTCCGTTGGCATGCTAACGGTAAAAGGTGTGATACAGTGTCATGCTTAACGATACAAGGTGTGCTCCGGTGGCATGCTAACGGGAAAAGGTGTGCTCCAGTGGCATGCTAACACGGAAAGGTGTGATCCGGTGGCTTGCTAACGTGAGAAAGTGTGCTCCGGTGGCATGCTAACGAGAAGAGGAGCGCTACGGTGGCATGCTAACGGGAAAAGGTGTTCTCCGGTGGCATGCTAACGATACAAGGTGTGCTCCGGTGGCATGCTAACGGGAAAAGGGGTGCTCCGGTGGCATGCTAATACGGAAAGGTGTGCTCCGGTGGCATGCTAAAGTGAGAAAGAGTGCTACGGTGGCATGCTAACGAGAAGAGGAGCGCTACGGTGGCATGCTAATGGGAAAAGGTGTGCCATGGTGGCATGCTAACAGTAAAAGGTGTGCTCCGGTGGCTTGCTTTTGGTAAAAGGTGTGCTCCGGTGGCATGCTAACGATACAAGATGTGCTCCGGTGGCATGCTAACGGGAAAAGGAGTAATACTGTGGCATGCTCACGGTAAAGGTGTGCTCTGGTGGCATGTTAATGGTAAAAGGTGTTCTCCGTTGGCATGCTAACGGTAAAAGGTGTGATACGTTGTCATGCTTAACGATACAAGGTGTGCTCCGGTGGCATGCTAACGGGAAAAGGTGTGCTCCAGTGGCATGCTAACAAGGAAAGGTGTGCTCCAGTGGCATGCTAACGTGGGAAAGTGTGCTACGGTGGCATGCTAACGAGAAGAGGAGCGCTACGGTGGCATGCTAACGGGAAAAGGTGTGCTCCGGTGGCATGCTAACGATACAAGGTGTGCTCCGGTGGCAAGATAACGGGAAAAGGTGTGCTCCGGTGGCATGCAAACACGGAAAGGTGTGCTCCGGTGGCATGCTAACGTGAGAAAGTGTGCTACGGTGGCATGCTAACGAGAAGAGGTGCGCTATGGTGGCATGCTAACGGGAAGAGGTGCGCTATGGTGGCATGCTAACAGTAAAAGGTGTGCTCCGGTGGCTTGCTTTCGGTAAAAGGTGTGCTCCGGTGGCTTGCTTTCAGTAAGAGGTGTGCTCCGGTGGCATGCTAACGATACAAGATGTGCTCCGGTGGCATGCTAACGGGAAAAGGTGTGCTCCGGTGGCATGCTAACAGGGAAAGGTGTGCTCCGGTGGCATACTAACGGTAAAAGGTGTGCTCCGGTGGCATGTTAACGGTAAAAGGTGTTCTCCGTTGGCATGCTAACGGTAAAAGGTGTGCTACGGTGGCATGCTAACGATACAAGGTGTGCTCTGGTGGCATGCTAACGGGAAAAGGTGTGCTCCGATGGCATGCTAACACGGAAAGGTGTGCTCCGGTGGCATGCTAACGTGAGAAAGTGTGCTACGGTGGCATGCTAATGAGAAGAGGTGCGCTACGGTGGCATGCTAACGGGAAAGGTGTGCTCCGGTGGCATGCTAACGATACAAGGTGTGCTCCGGTGGCATGCTAACGGGAAAAGGTGTGCTCCGGTGACATGCTAACACGGAAAGGTGTGCTCCGGTCGCATGCTAACGTAAGAAAGTGTGCTACAATGGCATGCTAACGAGAAGAGGTGCGCTACGGTGGCATGCAAACGGGAAAAGGTGTGCTATGGTGGCATGGTAACTGTAAAAGGTGTGCTCTGGTGGCTTCCTTTCGGTAAAATGTGTGCTCTGGTGGCATGCTAGCGATACAAGATGTGCTCCGGTGGCATGCTAACGGGAAAAGGTGTGCTCCGGTGGCATGCTAACAGGGAAAGGTGTGCTCCGGTGGCATGCTAACGGGAGAAGGTGTGCTACTGTGGCATGCTAACAAGAAAAGGTGTGCTACAGTGGCATGCTAACTGGAAAAGGTGTGCTATGATGGCATGCTAACGGGAGAAGGTGTGCTCCAGTGGCATGCTAACAGGAGAAAATGTGCTCCGGGGGCATGCTAACGGGAAAATGTGTGCTCCGGTTGCATGCTAACGGGAAAAGGTGTGCTCCGGTGACATGCTAGCGGGAAAAGGTGTGCACCGGTGGCATGCTAATGGAAAAAGGTGTGCTACAGCGGCATACTAATGGGAAAAGGTGTAATACTGTGGCATGCTCATGGTAAAGGTGTGCTCTGGTGGCATGCTGATGGTAAAAGGTGTGCTCCAGTGGCATACTAACGGTAAAAGGTGTGCTCCGGTGGCATGTTAACGGTAAAAGGTTTTCTCCGTTGGCATGCTAACGGTAAAAGGTGTGCTACGGTGGCATGCTAACGATACAAGGTGTGCTCTGGTGGCATGCTAACAGGAAAAGGTGTGCTCCGGTGGCATGCTAACACGGAAAGGTGTGCTCCGTTCGCATGCTAACGTAAGAAAGTGTGCTACAATGGCATGCTAACGAGAAGAGGTGCGCTACGGTGGCATGCAAACGGGAAAAGGTGTGCTATGGTGGCATGCTAACGGTAAAACGTGTGCTCTGCTGGCTTCCTTTCGGTAAAATGTGTGCTCTGGTGGCATGCTAGCGATACAAGATGTGCTCCGGTGGCATGCTAATGGGAAAAGGTGTGCTCCGGTGGCATGCTAACAGGGAAAGGTGTGCTCCGGTGGCATGCTAACGGAAGAAGGTGTGCTACTGTGGCATGCTAACGGTAAAAGGTGTGCTACGGTGGCATGCTAACGATACAAGGTGTGCTCTGGTGGCATGCTAACGGGAAAAGGTGTGCTCCGATGGCATGCTAACACGGAAAGGTGTGCTCCGGTGGCATGCTAACGTGAGAAAGTGTGCTACGGTGACATGCTAATGAGAAGAGGTGCGCTACGGTGGCATGCTAACGGGAAAGGTGTGCTCCGGTGGCATGCTAACGATACAAGGTGTGCTCCGGTGGCATGCTAATGGGAAAAGGTGTGCTCCGGTGACATGCTAACACGGAAAGGTGTGCTCCGGTCGCATGCTAACGTAAGAAAGTGTGCTACAATGGCATGCTAACGAGAAGAGGTGCGCTACGGTGGCATGCAAACGGGAAAAGGTGTGCTATGGTGGCATGGTAACTGTAAAAGGTGTGCTCTGGTGGCTTCCTTTCGGTAAAATGTGTGCTCTGGTGGCATGCTAGCGATACAAGATGTGCTCCGGTGGCATGCTAACGGGAAAAGGTGTGCTCCGGTGGCATGCTAACAGGGAAAGGTGTGCTCCGGTGGCATGCTAACGGGAGAAGGTGTGCTACTGTGGCATGCTAACAAGAAAAGGTGTGCTACAGTGGCATGCTAACTGGAAAAGGTGTGCTATGATGGCATGCTAACGGGAGAAGGTGTGCTCCAGTGGCATGCTAACAGGAGAAAATGTGCTCCGGGGGCATGCTAACGGGAAAATGTGTGCTCCGGTTGCATGCTAACGGGAAAAGGTGTGCTCCGGTGACATGCTAGCGGGAAAAGGTGTGCACCGGTGGCATGCTAATGGAAAAAGGTGTGCTACAGCGGCATACTAATGGGAAAAGGTGTAATACTGTGGCATGCTCATGGTAAAGGTGTGCTCTGGTGGCATGCTGATGGTAAAAGGTGTGCTCCAGTGGCATACTAACGGTAAAAGGTGTGCTCCGGTGGCATGTTAACGGTAAAAGGTTTTCTCCGTTGGCATGCTAACGGTAAAAGGTGTGCTACGGTGGCATGCTAACGATACAAGGTGTGCTCTGGTGGCATGCTAACAGGAAAAGGTGTGCTCCGGTGGCATGCTAACACGGAAAGGTGTGCTCCGTTCGCATGCTAACGTAAGAAAGTGTGCTACAATGGCATGCTAACGAGAAGAGGTGCGCTACGGTGGCATGCAAACGGGAAAAGGTGTGCTATGGTGGCATGCTAACGGTAAAACGTGTGCTCTGCTGGCTTCCTTTCGGTAAAATGTGTGCTCTGGTGGCATGCTAGCGATACAAGATGTGCTCCGGTGGCATGCTAATGGGAAAAGGTGTGCTCCGGTGGCATGCTAACAGGGAAAGGTGTGCTCCGGTGGCATGCTAACGGAAGAAGGTGTGCTACTGTGGCATGCTAACAAGAAAAGGTGTGCTACAGTGGCATGCTAACTGGAAAAGGTGTGCTATGATGGCATGCTAATGGTAAAATGTGTGCTATGGTGGCATGCTAACGGTAAAAGGTGTGCAACGGTGGCATGATAACGGTAAAAGGTGTGCTCCGGTGGCATGCTAACGGGAAAAGGTGTGCAACGGTGGCATGCTAACAGGAAAAGGTGTGCTCCGGTGGCATGCTAACGGGAAAAGGTGTGCTCCGGTGGCATGCTAACGGGAAAAGGTGTGCTCCGGTGGCATGCTAACGGAAAAGGTGTGCTCCGGTGGCATGCTGATGGTAAAAGGTGTGCTCCGGCGGCATGCTAACGGTAAAAGGTGTTCTCCGTTGGCATGCTAACAGTTAAACGTGTGCTCAGGTGGCACGCTAACGATGCAAGGTGTGCTCTTGTGGCATGCTAACGGGAAAAGGTGTACTCCGGTGGAATGCTGACAGGGAAAGTTGTGCTCCGGCGGCATGCTAACGTGAGAAGGTGTGCTACTGTAGCATGCTAACGGGAAAAGGTGTGCTCCAGTGGCATGCTAAAGGTAAAGGTATGCTCTGGTGGCATGCTAACGGGAAAAGGTGTGGTACTGTGGCATGCTAACGGGAATAGGTGTGCTACGGTGGCATGCTAAAGGGAAAAGATGTTCTCCAGTGGATGCTAACCGGGAAAGGTGTGTTCCGGTGGCATGCTAATGGGAGAAGGTGTGCTCCGGTGGCATGCTAACAGGAGAAAATGTGCTCCGGGGGCATGCTAACGGGAAAATGTGTGCTCCGGTGGCATGCTGATGGTAAAAGGAGTGCTCCAGTGGCTTACTAATGGTAAAAGGTGTGCTCCGATGGCATGTTAACGGTAAGAGGTGTTCTCCGCTGGCATGCTAACGGTAAAAGGTGTGCTACGGTGGCATGCTAACGATACAAGGTGTGCTCCGGTGGCAAGATAATGGAAAAAGGTGTGCTCCGGTGGCATGCAAACACGGAAAGGTGTGCTCCGGTGGCATGCTAACGTGAGAAAGTGTGCTACGGTGGCATGCTAACGAGAAGAGGTGCGCTATGGTGGCATGCTAACGGGAAGAGGTGTGCTATGGCGGCATGCTAACAGTAAAAGGTGTGCTCCTGTGGCTTGCTTTCGGTAAAAGGTGTGATCCGGTGGCATGCTAACGATACAAGATGTGCTCCGGTGGCATGCTAACGGGAAAAGGTGTGCTCTAGTGGCATGCTAACGGGAAAAGGGGTGCTCTGGTGGCATGCTAACGGTAAAAGGTGTGCTCCAGTGGCATGCTAGCGGTAAAAGGTGTGCTCCGGTGGCATGCTAACTAAAAAAGTTATGCTCCAGTGGCATGATATTGCGAAAAGGTGTGCAACGGTGGAATGCTAACGGCAGAAGGTGTGCTCCGGTGGGAACAATGGGAAAAGGTGTGCTCCAGTGGCATTCTAACGGGAAAATGTGTGCAACGGTGGCATGCTAACGTAAAAAGGTGTGCAATGGAGGCATGCTAACGGTAAAAGGTGCGCTCCAGTGGCATGCTAGTGGTAAAAGGTATGCTCCGGTGTCATGCTAATGGAAAAAGGTATGCTCCAGTGGCATGATATTGGGAAAAGGTGTGCAACGGTGGCATGCTAACGGCAGAAGGTGTGCTCCGGTGGAAACAATGGGAAAAGGTGTGCTCCGGTGGCATGCTAACGGGAAAATGTGTGCAACGGTGGCATGCTAACGGAAAAAGGTGTGCAATGGTGGCATGCTAACAGTAAAAGGTGTGCTCCAGTGGCATGCTAATGGGAAAAGGTATGCTCCGGGGGTATGATAACAGGAAAAGGTGTCCAATGGTGGCATGCTAACAGGAGAAGGTGTGCTCCGGTGGCAACAACTGGAAAAGGTGTGCTCCGGTGGCATGCTAACGAGAAAAGGTGTGCAACAGTGGCATGCTAACGGGAAAAGGTGAGCAATGGTGGCATGCTAACGTTACAAGATGTGCTCCGGTGGCATGCTAATGGGAAAAGGTGTGCTCCAGTGGCATGCTAACAGGGAAAGGTGTGCTCCGGTGGCATGCTAAAGGGAGAATGTGTGCTACTGTGGCATGCTAACAAGAAAAAGTGTGCTACAGTGGCATGCTAACGGGAAAAGGTGTGCTATGGTGGCTTGCTAACTGTAAAAGGTGTGCAATGGTGGTATGATAACGAAAAAGGTGTGCTCCGGTGGCATGCTAAAGGGAAAAGGTGTTCTCCAGTGGATGCTAACGGGGAAAGGTGTGTTCCGGTGGCATGCTAACGGGAGAAGGTGTGCTCCGGGGGCATGCTAACGGAAAATGTGTGCTCCGGTTGCATGCTAATGGGAGAAGGTGTGCTCCGGTGGCATGCTAACAGGAGAAAATGTGCTCCGGGGGCATGCTAACGGGAAAATGTGTGCTCCGGTGGCATGCTGATGGTAAAAGGTGTGCTCCAGTGGCTTACTAATGGTAAAAGGTGTGCTCCGATGGCATGTTAACGGTAAGAGGTGTTCTCCGCTGGCATGCTAACGGTAAAAGGTGTGCTACGGTGGCATGCTAACGATACAAGGTGTGCTCCGGTGGCAAGATAACAGAAAAAGGTGTGCTCCGGTGGCATGCAAACACGGAAAGGTGTGCTCCGGTGGCATGCTAACGTGAGAAAGTGTGCTACGGTGGCATGCTAATGAGAAGAGGTGCGCTATGGTGGCATGCTAACGGGAAGAGGTGTGCTATGGTGGCATGCTAACAGTAAAAGGTGTGCTCCTGTGGCTTGCTTTCGGTAAAAGGTGAGCTCCGGTGGCATGCTAACGATACAAGATGTGCTCCGGTGGCATGCTAACGGGAAAAGGTGTGCTCTGGTGGCATGCTAACAGGGAAAGGTGTGCTCCGGTGGCATGCTAACGGAAGAAGGTGTCCTACTGTGGCATGCTAACAAGAAAAGGTGTGCTACAGTGGTATGCTAACGGGAAAAGGTGTGCTATGGTGGCATGCTAATGGGAAAAGGTGTGCTATCGTGGCAAGCTAACGGTAAAAGGTGTGCAACGGTGGCATGATAACGGAAAATGGTGTGCTCCGGTGGCATGCAAACGGGAAAAGCAGTGCAACGGTGGCATGCTAACAGGAAAAGGTGTGCTCCGGTGGCATGCTAACGAGAAAAGGTGTGCAACAGTGGCATGCTAACGGGAAAAGGTGAGCAATGGTGGCATGCTAACGTTACAAGATGTGCTCCGGTGGCATGCTAATGGGAAAAGGTGTGCTCCAGTGGCATGCTAACAGGGAAAGGTGTGCTCCGGTGGCATGCTAAAGGGAGAATGTGTGCTACTGTGGCATGCTAACAAGAAAAAGTGTGCTACAGTGGCATGCTAACGGGAAAAGGTGTGCTATGGTGGCTTGCTAACTGTAAAAGGTGTGCAATGGTGGTATGATAACGAAAAAGGTGTGCTCCGGTGGCATGCTAAAGGGAAAAGGTGTTCTCCAGTGGATGCTAACGGGGAAAGGTGTGTTCCGGTGGCATGCTAACGGGAGAAGGTGTGCTCCGGGGGCATGCTAACGGAAAATGTGTGCTCCGGTTGCATGCTAATGGGAGAAGGTGTGCTCCGGTGGCATGCTAACAGGAGAAAATGTGCTCCGGGGGCATGCTAACGGGAAAATGTGTGCTCCGGTGGCATGCTGATGGTAAAAGGTGTGCTCCAGTGGCTTACTAATGGTAAAAGGTGTGCTCCGATGGCATGTTAACGGTAAGAGGTGTTCTCCGCTGGCATGCTAACGGTAAAAGGTGTGCTACGGTGGCATGCTAACGATACAAGGTGTGCTCCGGTGGCAAGATAACAGAAAAAGGTGTGCTCCGGTGGCATGCAAACACGGAAAGGTGTGCTCCGGTGGCATGCTAACGTGAGAAAGTGTGCTACGGTGGCATGCTAATGAGAAGAGGTGCGCTATGGTGGCATGCTAACGGGAAGAGGTGTGCTATGGTGGCATGCTAACAGTAAAAGGTGTGCTCCTGTGGCTTGCTTTCGGTAAAAGGTGAGCTCCGGTGGCATGCTAACGATACAAGATGTGCTCCGGTGGCATGCTAACGGGAAAAGGTGTGCTCTGGTGGCATGCTAACAGGGAAAGGTGTGCTCCGGTGGCATGCTAACGGAAGAAGGTGTCCTACTGTGGCATGCTAACAAGAAAAGGTGTGCTACAGTGGTATGCTAACGGGAAAAGGTGTGCTATGGTGGCATGCTAATGGGAAAAGGTGTGCTATCGTGGCAAGCTAACGGTAAAAGGTGTGCAACGGTGGCATGATAACGGAAAATGGTGTGCTCCGGTGGCATGCAAACGGGAAAAGCAGTGCAACGGTGGCATGCTAACAGGAAAAGGTGTGCTCCGGTGGCATGCTAACGGGAAAAGGTGTTCTCCGGTGGCATGCTAACGGGAAAAGGTGTGCTCCGGTGGCATGCTAACGGAAAAAGGTGTGCTCCGGTGGCATGCTGATGGTAAAAGGTGTGCTCCGGCGGCATGCTAACGGTAAAAGGTGTTCTCCGTTGGCATGCTAACAGTTAAACGTGTGCTCAGGTGGCATGCTAACGATACAAGGTGTGCTCTTGTGGCATGCTAACGGGAAAAGGTGTACTCCGGTGGAATGCTGACAGGGAAAGTTGTGCTCCGGCGGCATGCTAACGTGAGAAGGTGTGCTACTGTAGCATGCTAACGGGAAAAGGTGTGCTCCAGTGGCATGCTAAAGGTAAAGGTGTGCTCTGGTGGCATGCTAACGGGAAAAGGTGTGGTACTGTGGCATGCTAACGGGAATAGATGTGCTACGGTGGCATGCTAAAGGGAAAAGGTGTTCTCCAGTGGATGCTAACGGGGAAAGGTGTGTTCCGGTGGCATGCTAATGGGAGAAGGTGTGCTCCGGTGGCATGCTAACAGGAGAAAATGTGCTCCGGGGGCATGCTAACGGGAAAATGTGTGCTCCGGTGGCATGCTGATGGTAAAAGGTGTGCTCTAGTGGCTTACTAATGGTAAAAGGTGTGCTCCGGTGGCATGTTAACGGTAAGAGGTGTTCTCCGTTGGCATGCTAACGGTAAAAGGTGTGCTACGGTGGCATGCTAACGATACAAGGTGTGCTCCGGTGGCAAGATAACGGAAAAAGGCGTGCTCGGGTGGTATGCAAACACGGAAA